>NC_054704.1:19291054-19533554 GCF_016097555.1 Gigantopelta aegis
GTTCCAACCAGTGCACCACAACTGGACAAAGACCATGATGCCAATGGTATGTGCTTTCCTGTCTGTAGGAAAATGCATATACAAGATCTCTTGTTGCATTAGGAAAAATACAGCCGGTTTCCTCCGATGACGTGTCATAATTACCAAATGTTTGACATCAAATAGCCTATGATTAATTAATCAATGTGCTCTTGTGGTGTCGTTAAAAAAACCCACTTTAACTTTGTCCATCACGGAGACAAATTTTTAAATATAGAATTTTGTAGGTTATAAAGATATTGAAAATAAAACAAAGACTATGTATAGTTTGTAATTCCAATGAAATAGAAGATTAATTCCATTTTAAAATGCAAGATTTATTAAAAGGTATTAATATATTACTGAGGTTTTTTAAATTAAAAATATTACACATATTAATGAGCTCAGTAACCTTGGAAAATATTTAATTCGGCAAATAATTAAGAACTGATTTAATTTAATCTTAGTTTTCGATTTCATATCTGTATTGTATATTTGTCAGCTTCCATATTAAAATATGTGAAAATCACTCTCCACCATTATATTGTATATATTGTATACAGACATGCATTCATTATGTATGCTGACGAGTTCAAGATATTAAAATATATAATAATTAAGGCAATAAACAAACTTGAACATGGGGGGGGGGGGGGGAGGTGACAGTCAAACTTCTGAAAGTTTAACTTGATCACCTAGATCATTATTGGAAAATAAAGATGTCGTGCCTTTTATAAGGTTCTTGACAGATTAAATTAACTTAGAACTTTCTACCAGGCTAAACCAAGAGTAGTCTCGACAAAGGTTAAAATGAAGGTGGAGTAAAGGTAACATCTTTGTTTTGACATCGTAGAGAAGTATTTGTATTGTCCAAACAGCGAATTGCAAGCGTCTTAACAGTTTGGATCGGTGGGCTACGTTCTTAAATTTGGGATAAAGGTAGTAATAGTTTTATTTTCAGGTTGCACATCGTTTTTTAAAGCAAACTTCATGCAGGAGTTTGTGACGGTTTTTTACTATTATCAGTCTGGGAACCCAAGTAACTGGGTGAAATGCCTAGTCTTCTGTTTTTAAAATTTCTAGTAATTATTTTTTGAGATACGTTGCTGTTTGTTTTAGTTTTTAAATATATGTTCAGGTAAACAGGTTCGTTTGTATAGTCTTGATTTTAAAAACTATATGTGCCGAATTTACAAAACCTGTTTTTCTTGAACGCATGTATTTAATCACTGTAACACTGTGGTTTTACATAATTATAGAAATAATATTTTCATATACATGTACTTACCATTTGTGACACCCAATAGCAGATGTGCATTTTTGTGCTGGGGTGTCGTTAAACATTCATTCATTAACCATTGTAATCAAAGATCCCTTGCTACTAATGAAAAAATGTAGCGGGTTTCCTCTCTAAGACTATATGTTAAAATACCAAATGTTTGACATCCAAAGAGCCGATGATTAATAAATCAATGTGCTCTAGTGGTGTAGTTAAACAAAACAAACTCCTCCTCCCTTCTTAACCATTGTAAATGTGTTTTGTTACGCGCGTTTAACACGTAAACAGGTTTTGTACTTCTGGCCCTATGTCTTCACGTCCAACAATTAGTGGCCGTAAAAAAAAAAAAAGCTAGAATACTGACTGACACATCGGCGAGACCTTGCGACGAACACCTGGGTGAAACTAAATGTAAATACACGTACATTGGCTCCATTATATTTCCTACAGCCAAAGATGCATGTAAGTAAAAGCAACAGTATTTTAATTAGCATATAAATACGCATACTGTCAAAACCAATTACCTGTATGTGGTCTACAGACTTAATGATGCACAGAAATACAGTCTTACTTACATCGTTAAAACAAGTATGTTTGTTTTTAGAGGTTGTTGCTTTGCTTTGCTGTGTGTGTGTGTGTGTGTGTGTGTGTGTGTGTGTGTGTGTGTGTGTGTGTGTGTTCGTGTGTGCTTGTTGTTGGATTTGTTTTGTTTTTTAAATACAGACGCACAGACATTCAAATTCCGATATCCTTAGCCATTATTTTTATTTAACTTTGAATTAGTAGAAATCCACATAAATTTAAAATATTTTTAAAATGCAAGACGAACAACCGAAGTAAAAAGATTGTTGCTTTTTTTTCAAAATGCCACCAAACTATACAGATTTAATGTTAGATAATGTGGAATTGATAAAGTTTCTTTAAACGCAAACCTCAACCATCAGTACATAAGACCTTAGGCCCGTGCACATGAACTGACGACGACCACGTTTTGGAAAACTTTCAGCCGTATTATGTAAATATAAGAATACCGATGTAAGAAATTAAAAAGATGTCATGTCTAGGGATCCCATAAATTTTAATAAAAGGACTACCCCTTCTCCCGAACCTTCGAAAACTAACATACAAATCATTAAATAAAAATACAGTTTTCAGTATATTCATAAAATATTGCTAAAGTGATTAATATATCAATATATATCACTGTTTGGACCGATTCATAAGTATATATGACACCACGACTGTCTAAACGTCAACTTAACTCCTGTCTTTTGCAGGTTTAAATTTGTGAAACCGTCTTGGGAAATCCAATCCAATCCCGAAGAAGGAAGAGAGTACAATTCTGGAGAGTGGCAGTCCTCTTAAAGATGAAACACCTGCTTCATGGATGAAACTATGATCTTGTCAAAACTACCTTTAGACTGCCTTATGCAGAGATACGATTTGTTTTATTCGCTAATTGTTTACACATTGAGATATTTGAAGAATTCGTCAATCGCTTTTTATCAGACGTTCCAGAACAATGCGACATATAAAACTGGTCAGTTTAACACAAAACAAAATTATCCTGTCCTATACAGAGGAGGGAAAGAAAAAGAAAGAAAGAAATGTTTTATTTAACGACGCACTCAAAACATTTTATTTACGGTTATATGGCGTCAGACATATGGTTAAGGACCACACAGATTTTGAGAGGAAACCCGCTGTCGCCACTACATGGGCTACTCTTTCCGATTAGCAGCAAGGGATCTTTTATTTGCGCTTCCCACAGGCAGGATAGCACAAACCATGGCCTTTGTTGAACCAGATCACTGGTTAGTGCAAGTGGTTTACATTGAGCCTTGCGGAGCACACAGGGTTTTGAGTCGGTATCTGGATTAAAAATCCCATGCCTCGACTGGGATCCGAACCCAGTAACTACCAGCCTGTTGACCGATGGCCTAACCATGACGCCACTGAGGCCGGTCACATTCATACCAAACCCAATGTCTACTCTATTTTCCCCACCAAGTTTCTCATCTACAGTGGACTCTGTCCAAACCGGCATGTCTAATCCAGATTTTTGTGTAAACCAGAACAATTTCAAAGCCCGTTAATCTGTTAGCATTAGAACTCTGCCTAAACTGGATGCTGTCTATTCTGAATTTGTGATGCAAATTCATCAACAAAAGAATGGTTTATGTGGTAATTTAGCTCCGTCTAGACCAGCATTTGCTTTTACCTGTTGAACAATGATGTGCAGTTCCACATTAATTAGGACACCAAAGTGAAATTAAATAATAGCATCTTTTTGAAGGCTAAATAAACAATGAATACAGCATGATCAATCATATTATGAGTATGTGTTCATACCTAACTGTATTCACTCATATTCATGTCTTGTCAAAACTAGCACCTGTAAATATAACGTTTTATTGACATTGGTCTTTTATCATAGGAACTGTAACTCTGGATGAAATCTGTCTATACTGGCATACTGTGTAAATCGTCATATTCCGTCAGTCCCAGTAAATGCATTGTATATTTAGGCAGGATAGCACAAACCATGGCCTTTGTTGAACCAGTTATGGATCAATGGTCGGTGCAAGTGGTTTACACCTACCCATTGAGCCTTGCGGAGCACTCACTCAGGGTTTGGAGTTGGTATCTGGATTAAATATCCCATGCCTCGACTGGGATCTGAACCCAGTGCCTACCAGCCTGTAGACCGATGGCCTAATCACGACACCACCGAGGCCGGTTCCGCATCAGGCAGCTGCTTCACGACTGGGCTATGTTCCACCCTCCGTGTACTTGCAAAAACAGAAATGAGTATATTTAAGATGTACTGTTCATTGCAAAAAGAAGTCTGCCCTCTCGTTCCAGCCAGTGCACCACGACTGGTAAATCAAAGGCCGTGGTATGTGCTATCCTGTCTATGGGATGGTGCATATAAAAGATCCCTTGCTGCTAATCGAAAAGAGTAACCCATGAAGTGGCGACAGTGGGTTTCCTCCCTCAATATCGGTGTAGTCCTTAACCATATGTCCGACACCATATAACCGTAAATAAAATGTTTTGAGTGCGTCTGCTAACAGACAAATATCTGAATCAGTTTAGATAACATGTAAGAAACTGTTTTATTTAACGACGCACTCAACACATTTTATTTACGTTATATGGCGTCAGACATATAGTTACGGTCCACGCAGATATTGAGACAGGAAACCCGCTGTCGCCACTTCATGGGCTACTCTTTTCGATTAGCAGCAAGGGATCTTTTATATGCACCATCCCACATACAGGATAGTACATATCACGGTCTTTGTTACACCAGTTGTTGAGCACTGTTATATACGGAGGAGCCGGCCGAGATCTCTGCCCATGACAGGCATGTGCGAAAACAGCTTGCTCTGAATGTGCACATTAAACCCTATGACTTGACAAACTTCATTATCGCAGTTAGAAATGCTACATTTCGCTAAGGCTACAAATTAACTGAAATAATTATCAGGTAAAAATAGAAAATAAACAAATATCAAAGTCGCGAAATGCTATTCATAAACACGTAGTTTGGAAAAGGAATGTGATTGTGTAGAAGGTGGGGTAGAATTGGGAGGGGGGGGGGGGGTGTGTGTCTACTTTGCTATCTTCACCATCGCTAGATACCCTATTATAATTTGGGATTTTATAGAGTTTACGTGAACTAATTATATTGTGTTTTAGTCTTATACAATTAAAAAACATTAATGTCATTAATGTCCACATATAGATAACTTTATTGCTTCTTTTCTTTCTTTTCTTCGTTTTTTTTCTCTTTCAGTAATATTTAATTATGTTAATATATAAATTTCATAATATATTAGCCCAGTGGTAAAGCGCACGCCTCATGCGCGGTCGGCCTAAGATCGATCCCTGTCAGTGGGCCCATTGGGCTATTTCCCGTTCCAGCCAGTGCACTGTGAATGGTTTATCAAAGACCGTGGTATGCGCTACCATGTCTATGGGATGGTGCACATAAAAAAAGCCCTTGCTACTAATGTAAAAATGTAGCGGGTTTCTCTCTATGACTGTCAAAATGACCATATGTTTGACCACCAATAGCCGATGATTAATAAATCAATGTGCTCTAGTGGAGTCGTTGAGCAAAACATACTTTAAACTGATATATTACTGTCGTGACATGTCTGTATTCAGGAGGACTTGTAAGTTGTATAACGTGTGCCTAGTCCATTTGGGGGGAGTGGGGGGGGGGCTAAACAATAAATATGTTTCAGTCAATAATTTGAGGTCTCGTTGACGGTCACCACAATTCAAATTCGGTTTGAGACTTTGAGAGTGTATAAACCAGGAATTTAAGCATAGGGTCCCATGTCTAATGGGACTGGGGAACATTAGTACAATTTAATCATTTTAGGGATACTATTTGTAGATCATTGAATGACGTAGTGCACCATTGTTAAATTAATTTATCACGATGGACATAACTACAGAAATATTTACACCCTGAATTGAGATTGTTCAGTGTTTTTTGCTTTTGGAAAAGGCTCTATATTCGGTACCACAAAACGCCTAGTTTTATTTAGTCGTGGGTCAAACATTTTCAGAACTGAATGATTTTGCTCTGGATATTCGTTTGGCCAGGATTGACGGTTCACTGTAAACCGAGTTTATCTGAGCATGGTTAACTTCAAGAATGAACGAATCGTTAGTTGTTTTGTTTATCTGAGCAGGGTTAACTTCAAGAATGAACGAATCGTTAAAGTTTGTTTTGTTTTTAACGACACCACTCGAACACATTGATTTATTAATCGTCGGCTATTGGATGTCAAACATTTGGTTTTTTTTTTAACATATTAGAGAGGAAACCCGCTACAGTTTTCTATTAGTAGAAAGGGATCTTTTATATACACCATCTCACAGATAGGATAGCATATACCACGGCCTTTGGTATACCAGTCGTGGTGCACTGGCTAGTGTTAGAAATAGCCCAATGGGCCCACCTACGGAGATCGATCATGAAGAATAAATAGTTGACGACACCCCAGCACAACAATACAAACAGTCACATGGTATTATTGGTATGGGGCTCGACATAGCCTAGTGGTAAAGCGCTCGCTTGATGCGCGGTCGGTATGGGATCGAATCCCGTCGGTGGGCCCATTTAGCCATTTCTCGTTTGAGCCAGTGCACCACAACTAGTATATCAAAGGTCGTGGTATGTGCTTTTTGTCTGTGGGAAAGTACATAAGAAAAAATGTAGCGGGTTTCCTCTGATGACGAGTCAGAATTACCGAATATTTGACATCCAATGGCCGATGATTAACTGATCAATGTGCTCCAGTGGTGCCGTTAAACAAAACAAACTTCTTCATATAGGGGCCTAAACGATCCCTTGCTACTAATGAAAAAATATAACGGGTTTCCTCTCTAAGACTAAATGTCAAAATTACCAAATGTTTGACATCTAATTGCCGATGATTAATAATCAATGTGCTCTAGTGGTGTTGTTAAACAAAAAAATATTTAAACGGTATAGGAATGTTCAAGAGGGCTGGTCTTTCCGCCTAAGATTAGAAGAATGTAAGACGATGTTATTAGAAGCACCGACAACAAATCGAGTCTTAGTGTACCCTAATGTTGATTTTCGTTTAAACTGTCATTGCGTACGCCGTTCTGTACAAAAAAGCCCCGGGCTAGTTCGCCGACTCTTATGACGCATTTATCAAGTCCGTCTACTCACATTTATGTTCTTCATATTTGTTCAAAGGAGCACAGCCGACATTACATGTAGACGGGCTCTATCGGTCTTATGGCAGGATTAATCATTAGAAACACTGGGAACCATAATCACAAAGGGGCAATAACCAAGTTGTCTTGTCACCAAAGCTATTTTATGGGGTCTACGGTTCAAAAGCAAGAGCGATTTTACTTCTTTTTTCTTTTCTTTTTTGGAGAGGCCTCTAATTTTGGTCAAGTAATTATTTTGCCTATGTATAAAGTTAGGAATCTTGTTTATCAACGCCATCGAAATAAACTAGTATTGTCAGTACATTAATGTTCTGGGCCCTCTTATTAGAACAATCCTCAGGCGCCTGTAAGGGAAGGGGGGGGGGGGGGGTTCAGGTGGTCAAACATCCCGTGCTCATAGGTAGTTTTTTCAATATGTATTTTCCTGCGATGGGGGAGGTCATTACTCGATCCTCCCTAGAATCTGCGCTCACCACAGTCTAGATCCCCAACCCACCCCTGCACAAGCGCTTGATCCTAGATCTGCCCCATCTAAATATCAAAGTCCTGTCTATGACAATGTATTAATAATTAACATTGTGTATTCGAACACCCAGCACTGTATACACTAAGCGACAGATGTACATAGGAAAAGTAGTTTGCTTTTTCCTATCATTATAAACGCACTGGTAACACTGGTAACTTGAACATTTGGCGCCAAAAACTCGGTCAGGGTCGAATATTTAATGATCAGATAACACGAAAAGATAACACACCTAACACTGACTGACGGCAAATTAATCGTGGGCTCATATAGCTCAATGTTATTGTTTAGTATTATTGATAAAACAACCACAATACCTCATACAACCATCAGAAGTGGCGTAGCCGGGGGGGGGGGGGGGGGGGGGGGGGGGGGCAGGGGGCCATCAGTACCCTATAATATTAAAATACCATTATTTGTTTAAAATAGAAAATAACATTTACATCATATGATCGTTAAAATAAGACTACTGATCAAATTATATGAGAAATGGTATAATTAGGCCAAGTCAGACGATCGAAGGTTAAAGGGACATTCCCGAGTTTTCTGCAATTTTTAACATGTTATTGACTAACAGGGACTTTTTAACGATTGTAAGTACATATCAAATGTATTTTTCTGCATAAAATATTAGTGGCTGTATACTAAACGTGTTTCTGATCGTTCTACTATTTGTACTAGGATACATTTCATTTTATTCCTAAAATAAAAAAAATCGTACGTGTACGAAATTATTGGGGGAAAAAATCCAGTTTGGGCTTCTTACAAATATTAAGACGACCAGAAACACATTGAATATACAGACACTGATAATCTAAATAAGAAAATATATTTAATATGTAAGTTTAATCGTAGAAATATTTTATTTTTCGGAAACATTTTACAATGCAGCAAACTCAGGAATGTCCCTTTAAAATCCAAACATGAACGGTTGACTTTTTTTCACTTAATATTTTAATATTTCCTTTTGATATCCCAGTTTCTGACTGATTACGACTACTACTACCGAGTACCAGTTTAATATAACCTGGGGGTGGGGGGTAGATCTAGCTCAGTCGGTCGAGTGCTGACCTGAGGTGCTTTGGTCGTAGGATCGAACCCCCAATGGTGGACCCATTCTCTATGGGTTTGGTTTTGTCCCAACCAGTGCCCCACGACTGGTATATGTATCAAAGACATAGGTATGTTTTGTCTTGTCTCTGGAAATGTACACATAAAAGATCCTTGCTGTTATTATTATTAATAATTAATGTGTTCTAGAGGTGTCGTTAAAAAAGTTAATTAAAAAACAAGTTTAACATTCTTTTTATTTGACATCCAATAGCTCATCATTAATAAATGTTCTCTAGTGGTGTCGTTAAACAAAACTTTTATCTACCTGGTTAAAATACGAGCAGCAGGTTCGAAACCTAGTAATGTACGAGCAGTGTTGTTCTTCATCTGACCTCTACCCAAAGGCTAAACACATTTTCAAACCGCGGTGACATGCAATAAAATAAAAGTACACACGCTAAGTACATTTATATATGAGCCATTGTGACTGCAACATAAACAAACCAAAGTGAAGTTATCCAACCATTTCTTACTACCATTACTACTAAATGTCGAAATGGCAGAATTAAATAGTTGTATAACTTGACAGTATATGTAAACTGTATTTTATGTTCTGGTTCAGATGTTTTACTGGCGTTCAAGACACCTGACCGTGCGATGTGTAATTAAATCTTTGTCATGTAATACGTCAAATTTAAAAGAACAAGGTGGCGGAAAATGGGAACGACAAATATTTGGATACGCGGTCCAGTGCGTACATTAACTATTAGATTTCTCCCCCGACTTCAGTGATTGAAGTTTAAACGCAGGAAGCACTATAATGTGACTAACATAACAAAGACTTGACGGGATAGTTGCACCTGGTGAACTCGGCAAGATTAAATGGAAAACAATGTAAAGGACGTTCACATTCCCATCAACTGGATTCTCGAAATCTCGACACGGATACCAACTGGCTAATGGTTGATAATCAAGGTATAAACGGTGTGAACTTGTTACCAACTCCATTAGATAACGAGGTTACACCACGGGCGGCGGTGGGATAACTCGACAAACAATGTGTCGCGGCACTTCCTACCGACTACCCCTACTGAGGGCAGGCCGACTTCGCTAAGAGAGACACACATTTAGTTTTAGTTTTTTTAAAACCCCGAAATCACTTCCCTCCAGCCAAAATAGCACACACCAACACACACGTACACAAACAATGGAACCTTACCGTCACTACGAGGTTTCGGTGTTCCACCTGGGTAGTGGAGTCTTTGTTGGGTTTGGAATGTTTGGCTTTTTTGGCCCTGCTCTCAAGCCACCTCTGTCTCAGGAGCTGGGAGTCCTGGCGATTCTGATCGTACAGACCATTGATCCCGCTGTTAAACCGGCCTATACAGTTGTTTTGGTGTCTGCGATAACGCTCTATACGTCTGCGTAGCCGATCTACAACGTCACGCTTTTTGAGGGATAAGAAATCCCCCATGCTACCCTGCTTGTGCACAATTTTGGTGGTTCGTCTGCCAGCCTGACGCGAAGAAGAGCAGCCCGCCACGGGTTCGTCATGCACACATCTAAACACTGCCCGAGATTTCTCTTTCGTTTAAAAACTGGCACGAAAATCTCCCTAAACAATCAGGGACAATGGTTGTTCCAGCACCATAGCCGACGTTTTGAGAGGTCGAGTCACATCCCCCGCTGTACGTATCCACTCAGATGATGTTCGGACGTCTTCGGGCAGACGGCTACTACTGCTTGCAACTTGTTTTTGATTTGTTCGACACTGTTGTCAACAGCGTAACACACGTTATCCATGCACCACATACAACACGACTCGTATACCATCCCCACAACATACAATGCGATACAGCGCAGCGGACTAATATTGGTCGGCACGCTTACTGATTTGGACCAGTCTATTCGGTGTCACGGGGGAGGCAGGTCACTACTTTTTGTTGACTTGACCCCACTTGTTATATCACATTTCCCCAAGCAATCCCAGGGTTGTCGCGATCGGTTTTTTATATGTATATTTTTTTATTGCGTGTCAATTTCCAGTTAGTTTTGCCTCACGAACTTAGTGAAATACCAACGGAAGCTCGTTTATAAAGCGCAGACGTTGTATACAGTTTACTTATTGTGCCGTGCGGTTATGGCGGCAAACTCCACACAAAAGAACGCCAGGCCCAGGGCTACATCTTCCCAAATGTCGGCTGCTCGAATGCGCCAGGACCTGGGAGCTGCGATTTCAAACAGGAAGAGAAAATATATCGGGGTGACAGTCGCGCTGACGCTGGGGTTGTGGATGTGACGTCACGAAGGCTTCCGGCAGTTTGATTAGCCGTTGTCGAGTGGGGACCCTAGATCAAGTCGATATTCGTATGAATGCATGCAAGTCGGGAGGCCAATATGCAGTGCAAGAAATTACTGACATTACCTGTTATGTAAACAAAAATAAACAAATCGTCGGCATGCGTTAACGATTTCAGGCAGATTGGTTTATGGCGGTCGAATAGGTTTATTTGAACTGTAGTATACGACGCCAGGAACTGAATTCAATAGACGCGTTAAAGTTCCTTTAAATATTATTTACATAATATTAAAAATATTTTAGTGTATAAGTTGTTTTAAATTATATGGTTGTCACAGTATTACTAAAATGGCATCTGAAAAATTAAGGAAAAAGTAGGCCTACAAATATATTATTATTATTATTTTAAACAATACAGTTTTGGGTTTGAGGCTAAGTGGGGGGTGGGGGGGGGGGGGGGGGTTGATGCAATATTTTATTTTAAATATTAATACCCCCGACACAGCACTCGCATACATAATATATTTTTATTCCATATATTGTTACTGTTATTATTTAATAAACTATTTCAAGATTAAAATATGCATATTTAGATAGATATAAAATAAAGATAGATAGGCCCTATAGGTAGACAGACCTACAGATATGGATGGATGGATGGACGTGTCATATGATATATGGATGGATGGATATATAAATAGATAAATCGATATCGATATGCCTAATTACAAAACGGTCTGGATCAATTTAATTTCCGGGATTAGGTCCGTGAGATGAGTGTGGGGGTGGATAATTTAGTATTACATAGATCTATACGTTAGGATGAATGAATATGTGATTGTTGGGGCGGGACTTACCCCAGTGGTAAAGCGGTTATTACTGTAAATATAAATGTATTGAGTACGTTGTTAAATAAAATATTTGTTTCCTTCTTTCTTTGGTTGTTGTGAAGGACGGGACGTAGCCCAGTGGTAAAGCGCTCGCCTGATGCGAGGTCGGTCTAGGATCAATCCCCGTCGGTGGGCCCATTGGCCTAATTCTTACTCTAACCAGTGTACCACAACTGGTGTGTCAAATAGCATGGCATGTGCTATCCTGTCTGTGGGATGATGCATATAAAAGATTCCTTGCTACACTAATGAAAAAATGTAGCTCTAAGACTGTGTTAAAATTACCAAATGTTTGATATCCAATAGGTGATGATTATTAAATCAACGTGCTCTAGTGATGTCGTTAAACAAAATAAACTTCAACTTTATCTTTCTTAGGTTGAGCTAGTACGACTAGTAGTGATATCATTACGGCATGACGCGTCCTATGCGGAAGGAAGTGGAATTAAGAAGACAGCGTTTTCACGCAGTTAAACGGACATACACTATCCCCGATTAATTTATGGCTTCTGAATAAGTACGTAGGCCTACAATCCTTCGCCCCTACGTCAGAGTGGATGACATAATTCGGGGAGTACGCATGTTTAAGCTCTTTAACAAGTGTCATAATGGATGGTTTAAACTATTAATTAAAAAAATAATAATAAAATATTCGCGTCATCATGATAGGAGATACTTTTTAAAATATTAGCATAATTTATCATGCGAGATAAAATATATGAAAGATGCTGTATCAGCACTTTTATATCCTAATACATGTAATGCCACACTGTCTTTAAAGTTACTGACCTAGTTTTTGTCTCACATAACATGCATTTAGAACTAAATGTACAATATTGATACTTTGTAAGCTGGTAATTAAACGTACACCGCTTGTAATAGCTGACAAGTGTTTACACTAATACATAGAATTAGAATTAGAAATATTTTATTTAACGACGATCTCAACACATTTTATTTACGGTTATATGGCGTCAGACATATGGTTAAGGACCACACAGATATTGAGAGAGAAAACTCGCTGTCGCCACTTCATGGGCCACTCTTTTCGATTAGCAGCAAGGGATCTTTTATATGCACCATCCCACAGACAGGGTAGTACTTACCACGGTCTTTGATATACCAGTCGTGGTGCACTGGCTGTAACGAGAAATACTAATACAGAGAGCCAATTTCTTTAAACACCCATCCGCCCCTGGACTTCGTAGTTTCCCCAGAGGTTGAGTCCCGGGGTGGGTGGGGATGCCTGAACCGTCTGAGGATAGTGGCACGTTAAAAGGTTCTCCATTCCACTCCATTAAACACCCAGACCAAAGTGTGAGAACAGTTGATGGGGTCACACTCATAGAACTATCCAATTACACCGTGTCTTCTAAAAAAAAGGGAGGGGCGTGACGTAGCCCAGTGGTAAAACGCTAGCTTGATGCGCGGTCGGTTTGGGAACGACTCCCGTTGATGGGCCTATTGGGCTATTTCTCGTTCCAGCCAGTACACCACGACTGGTATATCAAAGGCCGTGGTGTGTGCTATCGTGTCTGTAGGAACAGAAACTCAACTTGTGCAATCGGGAAATCAACCGCTTCCATCCTTGTAACTCGGCAGCGCATCTAAACTACGAATCTGGTTACTCAAAACTGGCATACTTCAATATACATGTATTAGCTTTTTGTACTATTATTTTGTTGTTTGTTGGGGAGGGGTGTGTGTGTGTGTGTGTGTTTGCGTGTGCTTGTTTGTGTGTGTGGTGCATATACGGGTGCAATAAATACCCCCCTTGCTACTAATGGAAAAATGTAGCGGGTTTCTCTCAAAATGACCATATGTTTGACATCCAATAGCCGATGATTAACAAATCAATATGCTCTAGTGGTGTCGTTAAACAAAACAAACTTTTATTTTCTAAAAAAAGGGAGGGGGGAGGCATTTTATAACAACATTAACACACACCAAATGGTCTAAAGTTTATAGCATCACCTGATTACAGAAAACAAGTTTAATTCATGATTCATGATTCTCCAATCAATTATGTCTGGTGTTAAACGTTGTAACTGAGATACATGGCGTAAATAAAAAGAAGAAACCTGCTGTTTGCGCTACAAATAAACCAATGGGATATTTAAATATTTAAATATTACAGAGGTCAACCTACATGTAATCATCAAAGAAATATTTGCAAAAGTATAAATTCATGTATTTTATATTATAATTGTTAATGAAGAACTATTTTCTAAACCGGTTACAGCATGCAATCACACAATTGGCAGTGTAGCAAATTTATGTGTGTTTGAAACTTTTAAATATATTTTTAAAATTATTAGCTTAGCTAAATTATTACACCTGTTCCGCCCCCTACCCACGCTCGCGCGTAATACAAGAAAAGAAAATGAAAAAACCCACCAACAACAAACAATCACTGCAGACCGGCTTATCTTTCATATATGATACAGTGATATGCACTATCTAGGATCACGTGGGAATATTTTAATACATACTTTCAAATGCCAGTGTAGTAACAAAGTCAGACTGCATAAAACAATTACGCCGAAGTTGTTTCCATAGCACAGTCACTGTGATGGTGGTTACCATTCACTCGCCTAATAACACCAGATGTTTACAACACTTTGACCTCGACCCCCAAAAGTAACATTTCACAAATGATTTAACTGCGTCTGTTCAAGGTTTGCAAACATTGTCTCAAATACATATGTATGATCTGAGCTTCGTCTCAACTTGAACAGCCAAACTGACCGGCGGTCACTACGCACTTTTTGAAGGTATTTGGGCGCGTGTCGTTGTAACGGATAATAAAAATCTGCCATTCATGCGGGATGTCAATCACTATATGTCGTAAATCAATAAAAAGTAGCCTATAGTCGACTTTTCGTTGACGACAATCGGTCTTATTTACGGCAACGAGGTCCGAAAATGGGCGTCAGATTCTTTTCGGGATGGATTCAAACAATGGCAGTCACCATGGCGGATTCGCCGTGGCGCGTGACAAAGATGACCGCTGCAGCGACCACTAGAACTTTGTTTTCTGTCGCGCATCGACCCCGCGATCGTGACCAATTGTTTCTTTTGTGTGGTCATCTCGTTCCACGGTTAGGACAGAAAGAACTGGCTCTGACCTCACTTCAGCACTCGGCCGACGATCTCTGCCGAGAAAACGGATGTTTCGTTGAACACCGACCTTCCTCGTTGGAGCGCCGACAGGAAATTGGCGACGTGTTCAAACGCTTGTCCATTTTGTGATGGCCTAGTGTGCCGACGTAATGAAATCGTCGACCTTAATTCGGACACATAGCTAACGTACTTGACAGAGATAGTTAAAGCGTGGGTTTATTTTCGTATTACTCTGTCACGTTTAATAAGCCAAAACGACAGAACAGTTAGTGGGTTAGGCTACTGCATCACCAATTGTGGTCTCAGCCAATTATCCACAACTGGTGTATCAAAGGCTGTGGTATGTACTGTCCAATCTATGAGAAAGTGCATATAACAGCACTGGCGCGTTATCTGTTAGAATAGCATATAATATGGCGATAGCGGGTTTCCTCTCATTAACCAGGTATCTCTTTCCTTTCCTCTCAACAGTCTCATTGAATATTGCAGTGTCTTGTTTACTCCCCACCCTGCCCACCTGTCTCTGTTATTGTGTTCAGAAGGATGGAAATGCTGTATGTGAACACCTGAAATCCAACCTCAAGCCCTTAAGTTTTAATCTCCAAGCCATGGCACTGAGATTGCCCGTTTAAATGCCTTTGAAATTGCATTTACAAATGGATTTATTAGTCAACGCAAAATCAGTCAACGCACAAATAAAACAGCGGACGAAAGATCATAGTATTATAAATCCAAATGTTCATCTCTTGAAAATATCGCTCACTATGTTTACTTAATTGTTTATAAAAGTCAAAAGGTCAAAGGGAGGTTATGCAATTTTTAGTTGGCCTCTTGTGAACTTTGAGATTGTCATAATAGAAGATGATCGCTCGCTCTCTCTCTCTCTCTCTCTCTCTCTCTCTCTCTCTCTCTCTCTCTCTCTCTCTCTCTCTCTCTCTCTCTCTCTCTCTCTCTCTCAATTAAAAATTTCTAAACAATTATAGCACAGATTTTAAAATAATTTGAATTCTACGGTATTTTAAAATAGTATTAACAATCGGTACCAATATTTTCAGCAGAAAAATTAACGATAATAACATAAAGAGAATTGAGGTATTTTTTCATTGTTTTAAAATAATGTATTTTTAATGACCATTTTATACAAACAATATTTCTTGTGTGTTACATATCAAAAACACACCATCATCGATTGAGTTTAAATATGTGCATTGTCTTGATTCAGTAATAATTGTATTGGGCCACATTGTTTTAAACATGATATTTGGGTTATAAATAGGACTCTTAAACTGAATACCATTCTGTACAAACCTGATATCCCTCGTGAAATAAATTCTATTTTGTTAATTGCTAAAGTTTGTGATAAATCAATTTTATGTCACTCGTGACGTGGAGGTAATACGATATAGAAGCTATTCCATAACTGCGTCAATTAAAGAAATCAAAACATCGATTTAATCGATAGTAAAACCGTACGTTTTTAATTCACTTTATACACCGATGGAGATTTTACTCCTTTTTTTTTTCTTCTGCTAAGTGTTACTAAAAATTGCGTGTCAATCTATTACGACTATATGGCCATGAAAAAGCATCCGGTTTGGTCGAACATTTTACTGCTTGGATGTGTAACCTAGCGTAATACAATTCAGGGCCGGACCTAGCTTCAATATAACTAGGAGGAGGGCAGTAAATAAAAAAGCACCACGGCACTGTAATATGGGGTATTTTTCAGCTAGACAAAAATGGCACTTTAAAACTAATAATGGCATATGTTCGTATATTTGTGGTGTTGGCTTTAAAACTAATGTCTAATTCTCTTCAAAGATATTAAATCAGTTTATTTTGTTTATACAACACAACTAGAGCACATTGATTTATTAATCACCGGCTATTGGATGTCAAACATTTGGTAATTTTGACATATAGTCTTAGACAGGAAACCCGCTTCATTTTTCCATTAGTATCAAGGGATCTTTTATATGCACCATCCCACAGACAGGATAGCAGATACCACGGGTTTTGATATATCAGTCATGATGCACTGGCTGGAACAAGAAATAGCCAAATGGGCCCACCGACGGGGATCGATCTCTGACCGACTGCGCATCAAGCGAGCGTTTTACCACTGGGCTACATCCCTACCCCAGGTATTAAAGAATTCAATGAGAAACACGAGAATGGAAACTGGACAAGAAAACTGAGAAATCATTAAAATGAGAAAGGAATCTGATAACGTACAGCGATGTGTAACGCAGGACTCACTTGGACTATTCTGTTGTTTCTCGTCTATCAAACACTGTGGTACATGTTATCCTGTCTTTGAGAAAATGTATATAAAAGACATTTTGCTGCTAATCCGTGTTTCTCCCTGTATGTCTTGTACGAAGGAACTGGCTCGCGTCAGAATCTGGAACCAAGACAGGCGTGCGCTACAACAGCTTGCTCGGAACGTGCACGTTAAATTATTTCCTACCCTATCCTATAGCTAATCCGTGTGAGTAGTTTTCATGGTGACAGCGGGGTTTTTCGTTCTCTTTAGATCAAGTGTTGTAGTTGACATATATGTTAAACAATACAAACCGGGCTTAGTGTTTATAAAACTTTAAACTGAAGCGTCACTAAATAGTTACAAAGTCTTCTCTCCCATAGAACTAACGCGTAGTTAAAGGTCGTGAGTTTATATACACGTGCTTTGAAGCGCAACGATATCAGGTCAGTTACGTTTTAATTGTTTCCGTCATTTGGTATATGATTGGCCATGGCATAATATGTCATCTTATCTTTGGGAAAAGTGCATATAAACAAATATCTTGCTGTAAATGGGAAAATAATGTAAGTGGATTCCTCTCGGACACGCCATACCATCGTGTTACAATAATTATAATACGTTTGACACTTGATAGTCCTCACTGAGAATGTGCTGGGGTGGCGTTACGCAAATATTTCTTCCATTTCCTTTCAGAAGAGAAGTCGTACTGCGGAGCGTAACTGAAATGCGAGTCATGTTTCATACCACACCCACGGTTTGTAGCATTAAATCTGTTAAATAATATGCTAACACACGAATTTGTGGCGCATCTCGGCTACAGGTCTGACTGGAAATGAAATACCCGAGTAAACATAACAGACAACTGGAAATAATTCATTGAATTCTTCACAAGGCTTTTGTGAAGAAAAATCTTTTGAGGAAACCATTCTGAAACCATACACTAGCAGATCGGTTACGTAATTATATATACATATTATCTCGTTGGTTCGTCATTTTACGATGACACCGGTGACATAAATAGCTCTTTTCCATTATAATAAAATGTCTTTATTCATTTATAGATTAACCAGCTGTTTGTTTTTTCAGTAAGATGTTTTATGGCAATGTTTTTTTAATGTGTATTTTGAAAGATTCCTCTGAATAGCTGATTTGTGATTGAAGTGGTTTTGAATGCCGATGTTATAATATTCTCTTTTTCCTTCTTTCTGTGTATTTTGAACACTGTCACTTTCTCTCAGTCTCTGCCCTTCCTCTCCCACTTTCACTTTCTTTCTCGTTCTCTCTCTCATACTATATGCTCCCCATC
This sequence comes from Gigantopelta aegis, assembly GCF_016097555.1. Taxonomy (NCBI): domain Eukaryota; kingdom Metazoa; phylum Mollusca; class Gastropoda; order Neomphalida; family Peltospiridae; genus Gigantopelta; species Gigantopelta aegis. Next base: position 19,309,542 of record NC_054704.1, read on the forward strand.
GCCATTTGCTCGCTTGCTTTTCTGATCTATGTTTCTCTAGCTATTTCTCTGTCTTTTTCTTTCTCTTCTCTCCTTTTCTCTCAACTTCCACTTTCTTCTCTCTCTCTCTCTCTTTCTGTCTCTCTCTCTCTCTCTCTCTCTCTCTCTCTCTTCTCTCTCTCTCTCTCTCTCTCTCTCTCCACTCCCCTTCATCTTTCCTTCCTTCTGCCTCTCACACTCTCGCTTCGTCTCTCACACTCTCGCTCCGTCTCTCACACTCTTTGTCTGTCTGTCCCTCTGTCTCTGGCTCTGTCTCTGTCTCTCTCTCTCTCTCTCTCTCTCTCTCTCTCTCTCTCTCTCCTCTCTCTCTCTCTCTCTCTCTCTCTCTCTCTCTCTCTCTCTCTCTCTCTCTCTCTCTGTGTGTGTGTGTGTATATCTACCTAGGCTGCATACGTGAGTATGTGTGTGAGGGTGTGTGTGTGTATGTGTGGTACGTGTGCGTGTATGCGTTATTGTGTGTGGTGTACTCATTTAACCCAACACTAGCTATATGCAAAAGGTAAATGAAATTTATGATCAAATTGCGTGACCAATGTATTTAGCTTAGCAAGTGATGGCAAAGCAATCTTTGCCTTGTACAGTCTTTGACATAAGTAATACGTTTAGCTAAGCTCTGGTGTCATTGTGTTACCAGATTTACACGTGTTTATGCACCACTGAACTACTGAAGATATATTTCAATTAAACATCAAGGTAAAACGATTGCAACAGTTTTTTTAAATATATAATGAAGTACAAACGTACAGACATAGGCGCACGCGATGGCACTTCACTGGTGTGCGCGTGTGTGTGTGTGTTTTTGTGTTTGTGTGTGTGTGTGTGTTTTATGTCGGTGTGTGTCTGTGTGTTTGTGTGTGTGTGTGTGTGTGTGGTTCGGTGTGTGTGTGTGTATGTATGTTGTATACACATATATGAGGGTATCGGAAAGAAATTGCTCTGATATTTTATATTCAGCTAAAATTGTTATATTTGCCCCGAAAAAAATGACGTTACACTAATCGTGTGGAGGGGAGGACGGCAGCACCCTTGACACCCCCGCCCCCTTGTCTCATACGCCTACGAGTGCATTTAACATCATTACAGTTTGCCTGGTATGTGTAGTAACATGTACATGTATATAATACATATTTTTAATACACAGTAAGACATCTAATGTGTGTTTCGCAGTCACACACACACGTTATGTTACGGATTACCGCTTTGAGTATAGTTGATGACGTTACAGCAATTTGCTTCCCACTCTTTACGATTAAAGGGCCTGTTACACATAATACATTTCGTGGCTAATATATAATTTTAATAATAATAATAATATATACAAATAACACTTCTGAGAATGCTGCCATATTTAAGCCACTAACCGCACTGATCTGCGAAACTAGTTAAACGATGAGTATTGTTTCTGAATTATATTGGGCCGAATTTACGAGACATGTTTATGTTAAACGCAGATGTGTTTTAGCATTGTAAATGTATGTAGTTGCATGTCCATGATGAATGAATGGATGCTTAACGACACCCCAGCACAAAAAGACACATCGGCTATTGGGTGTCACAAAAGGTAAGCTGCATGTGTATAAGATATAAACAGGCTTTATCGGTTCATTGTGATCCCCCCCCCCCCCAACCTTTTTCTTTCTCTCCTTTGACTTTCATCTCATTTCTTCTTTCTCTCCTTTGACTTTCATCTCGTTTCTTCTTTCTCTCCTTTGACTTTCATCTCGTTTCTTCCCGATCTGGCAGCTCCTCCTATCTTTTAACTTCTTTCACTTTCCAATTCCACATCCCAGTCCTTGTCTCTTCAACCGCGACAGGTGCTTGTCTTTTGTAGCTATCTGTGCCACACACCTGTCATTTCCTATCAGCTTTTAACTGTGGGCTTAGTCTGACCACTTCGGAGAGTGTTCAGTAGTTACTTGTGGCATTGTTAAGAGGCACTTGTAACCATATATTACCGGCGGTCGTTAGTTAGTGCCGTGGGTTAGACCAGTTTTATTAGCGGCAGAGGTTCATTGTAACAGCAAAGCTGTGGTTGCGAAACCTCTCTAATGTGATTAATGTTCCTTATTAAAAACATTCTTCTTCTTCTTTTTTTTTTTTTAAAAGAAGCAATATTGTAGTTAAGATAAACAGCACAATTTAATGACTTTGCAAAACAAATCTGGGTTGGATTTTTTTTTTCTTATTTGATGTGACTTTTCTTTTCTGCTTTGAAATGTAGCCATGTAGGCTAAAAACGGAATATTAATAAAGCAATGGCGTGTTTCAACATTGTATCTCAATGGATGCATTTACATCTATTACCCTTTTCATCAATAAATTAAAAACGATGTCAAGACGCACATGCTAGTACACGTGATCCGACATCTTTGCACCAGTCCAGGCGGTGAATAATAATTACAGCAAGGAAATGAAGAAAAATTACCAATCTGCTTTTTTAATGTCCCGGAGGATGCAATCCTGCTGTAATCAGCACTGGCATTTAGGAAGAATTGGAACTTGTCATGTGAGGTATTGGACCAAATTGTTAAAAGGCCCTGCCTAAAATGGAGTTGTTGCTAAAAGAAAAACTGTTCTAGCGATCAATACGTTTTCATTCCCCAAGCAGACTTAAAAGCACAAAAAAAAACAAAAAAACACGAACACATGGACGCTTGTGATGATTTGAACCATTAAAGTAAACAAAAGCAGTTGTTGGTATTTGGTTAATTGAATTTGAGTATTGTTCTTTCATGTTTTATAATATCTAAGGTTCCTTTAATTTGTCAGTTGTAAAACTTATCAAGTCTAATATGAAATCTTGGGCGGGACGTAGCCCAGTGGTAAAGTGCTCGTCTGAGGCACGATCTTTACCTTTAAATTCAATATCCGTTTTCTTCAAACCCCAGCATTTTACATCATTGAATGAATGAGTGAATGAATGTTTAACGACACCCCAGCACGAAAAATACATCGCCTATTGGGTGTCAAACTATGGTAAATGCAGAACTTAAATATTGAAGAGTTAAATAAAAGCACAGTGTAAAGAAGTGTGTAAAAAATACAAATATCACAGATAGATACAATTAAAATTTAGAATAAAAGTCAGTATCACGTAGAAACTGTACTTTAAGCATTTTAAATCAATTCCATGATCTAAACTAGGAACAATTACAGTTAACATTTTCAGCGACAATCGACTATAAACATTTATAATCGACTATAAACATTTACAATCGATCATCACATCGGTAGAGCCGAACCGATCAATTTATCATTGGAACTAAATTCTGATGTGCTATCCTGGTTAGTCAGAGAGAGAGAGAGAGAGAGAGAGAGAGAGAGAGAGAGAGAGAGAGAGAGAGAGAGAGAGAGAGAGAGAGAGAGAGAGAGAGAGAAAAGTCGATGTAGTTATCATACACCTTCCCTCTAAAGTCTGGGCCCATTGAACTATTTCTCGCTCCAGTCAGTGCATCACGACTGGTATATCAAATGCCGTGGTATGTGCTATCCTGTCTATGGGATGGTGCATATAAAAGATCCCTTGCTGCTAATCGAAAATAGTAGCTCATGAAGTGGCGACAGCGGGTTTCTTCCCTCAATATCTATGTGGTCCTTAACCATATGTCCGACGACATATAACTGTAAATAAAATGTGATGAGTGCGTCTTTAAATAAAACATTTCCTTTCCTTCCCTCTAAAGTCGGTACCAAGTTACGAACTCGGTACCTAGCAGCTTTAAAGTGGATGACAATCGTGCGCAATTTAGCTTATATTGTTGCCAAATACGATTTTACTGTTTAAAAAACCCATGAGCCCCTGTTCCGGCGAAATCCCTGCTGAATTGTCGACGTCCATTACCCATTAACTCCCCAGTTTAATGCTCAAATTGCGAGATTCCACTGAAATTATCACCCTGGCAATGCAGTAATTGGATTTATTCGTGTGCAAATGAAATCGCGCAGTTTTATCGTGATGACATAGTGATCAACGCACATGATGATATGGCGAGAGAATGACGGACTACTTGTCTGCATTATTTTCATGAGACAAAAGTTTCATCTTCTGTTTTCCACAGAGTCGACAGGAAGCTATGAATTTTGTACATTTGTATGCATAGAAAAGCATAAAATGAATTGTGTCATTTTGCCTTGGAGAGTTATTAAGCTAATGTCCATTTCGCGTGCACGGCTAAAGCAACTTTACAATTGTATTTGTAGTTTTGTAATCGTCACAGTGTCTTTGGCTTGAGTTTTGGTAATTATAGATTCTTTTATCGAGTCATAATGTGTTAATTATTAAGCTGACGTAACGGGTGCATGCAGCGAAAACACAGACACACGCACGTCGCACAATAGACGTTTAGTAAACAGGATGACTGTGCAAAATTTTGAAACGTCATATTGTCAATATGCAATGTCTATCAATACATCTAATTAGTTTGTGTTAATGTTTTATTAATACCACCGTATGCAAAACAGACCACTCGTGACGATATGTATATAATATATACACGTGTAAATTACCAATTTACTATTGATATAGTTTCTGCTAATGATTTTACTCTTGAATGGTGTTACTCGTTTCTGCGTATCATTCCCCACCTTATGAACATTATTATAGTCTGAAGATACTTACTGAAGATACTGAATCCTCGTTGTGCATGAAGTGAAGCATAACACGCACGCTGGCGTATTATTATAAACTGTAGCTCACATCAAAGTAAAAACTGTAATATTCGGATATCGTCCGTCCATATGTAACGACTTCGGTGCAACAATTGATTCGAAACACCACATACCCTATGTGCAGAAATAACACCGACGTCTTAAAATCGCCCTTATTGTGAAAACACGGGGCGGGATGTAGCTCGGTGGTAGGGCCCTCGCTTGAGGGGTCGTAGGATCGATCGCCCTGGACAGACTGGGTATTGTTATTATTATTATTTGTGTGTGTGTATGTGTGTGTGTGTGTGTATGTCACACACACACACACACACACACACACACACACACACACACACACACACATAATAAGTCAATTTCAAGTAAACGAGAGCACTTTCGCATTTTTAAAATTGATTTTTTTAGACACCCCCCTCACATGTTCGGTCCTTAATTAATGTTATCATATTCAAACTAATATGCACGCGTGACCGGTTTTGGGTAAAGACTAAGTATCATGTCATTCGTCTAATTAACCCACAAGTTATGCCTTTGCTTCTGGGACAACCCCAAAAGCCTTGTCTGTTTCCTATTGTTTCCCCATGTTTAATTTCAATAGCAGACAAAAGGTAATGACCACGCGATCGATCGTGATCAAAGTTTTATACACGTATCTATTTTCTCTTATTGATTTGGTTATAATAGCTTGCCTCGAGGCTCGACGCTCCCGCACGGCGTGTCATTGTCATTGTAGTTGTCTTTGCAAGTCTCGATAATTGCATTTGACTTTTCTTATTATCTCGATCAGTTGTCAGACAATCAGTGCCTGGGGCTGAAGCTGTGAACTACGTCATCGATATATTTAAGTTTTGCAGGTGTGGTTTTTCATGCAGTCTATTTCAGGCTGCAATCAGCGAAAAACAAACATAATAAATATCGAATGCGTAAAACATACCTTCTTCGTCTTTTGGTGTTGTTGTTGTAGATGCAAATAACCACACATAGTCGTGAGAGATATAGATAAAACAAATGTTATGGAATTTGAAAAAAGTAATATGTATACTAAAATGATCTTTGGTAGCACTGGGAGAAAGGAATACAATAATGTAAATTACAATTTATGACGTCATATTGTTTCAAAGTTTCAGTGATGTGTTCCTAAAGACTTTTAAAGAAATCTCAAATAATAAAAAATATCACCAATATTATGATATTCTAACACCAATCTTCTGATCTCTTAGCACCAATCTCTGATGTCCTAGCACCAATATTATGATATTCTAACACCAATCTTCTGATCTCTTAGCACCATCTCTTGTGTCCTAGCACCAATATTATGATATTCTAACACCAATCTTCTGATTTCTCAGCACCAATCTTCTGATGTCCTAGCACCAATATTATGATATTCTAACACCAATCTTCTGATCTCTTAGCACCAATCTCTGATGTCATAACACCAATATTATGATATTCTAACACCAATCTTCTGATCTCTTAGCACCAATCTCTGATGTCATAACACCAATATTATGATATTCTAACACCAATCTTCTGATGTCCTAGCACCAATCTCTGATGTCATAACACCAATATTATGATATTCTAACACCAATCTTCTGATCTCAGCACCAATCTCTGATGTCATAACACCAATATTATGATATTCTAACACTAATCTTCGTATCTCTTAGCACCAATCTTCTGATCTCTTAGCACCAATCTTCTGATGTCCTAGCACCAATATTATGATATTCTAACACCAATCTTCTGATCTCTTAGCACCAATCTTCTGATGTCCTAACACCAATATTATGATATTCTAACGCCAATCTTCTGATCTCTTAGCACCAATCTTCTGATGTTCTAGCACCAATATTATGATATTCTAACACCAATCTTCTGATCTCTTAGCACCATCTCTTGTGTCCTAGCACCAATATTATGATATTCTAACACCAATCTTCTGATCTCTCAGCACCAATCTTCTGATGTCCTAGCACCAATATTATGATATTCTAACACCAATCTTCTGATCTCTTAGCACCAATCTCTGGTGTCATAACACCAATATTATGATATTCTAACACCCATCTTCTGATCTCTTAATACCAATCTTCTGATGTCCTAGCACCAATATTATGATATTCTAACACCCATCTTCTGATCTCTTAGCACCAATCTTCTGATGTCCTAGCACCAATATTATGATATTCTAACGCCAATCTTCTGATCTCTTAGCACCAATCTCTGATGTCCTAGCACCAATATTATGATATTCTAACACCAATCTTCTGATTTCTTAGCATCAATCTCTGATGTCCTAGAACCAATAGTTTGATATTCTAACACCAATCTTCTGATCTCTCAGCACCAATCTCTGATGTCATAGCACCAATATTATGATGTTCTAACACCAATCTTCTGATCTCTTAACACCAATCTCTGATGTCATAGCACCAATATTATGATGTTCTAACACCAATCTTCTGATCTCTTAGCATCAATCTTTTGATGTCCTAGAACCAATAGTTTGATGTTCTTGCACCAATATTTTGATCTTCTAGCAACTATTAATCTCCTGATGTTCTAGCATCATTAGTCTGCTATCGTTCTAGCATCAATCGTCTGATATTCTAGCATCATTAGTCTGCTATCACCTTTATGTTCTGGTATTCTAGCAGAAATATTGTTTTCTTTCTTTAGTCTTCTGGTATACATTTTCAAGTTTTCTAGCGCTAATGTTCAAGTGTTCTAATGCCAAATGTGATGTGTTCTGGCAATATTTGTTTTAGTTAAAGTTTGTTTTGTTTAACAACACCACTAGAATACATTGATTTATTAATCATCGGCTACTGGATGTCAAACATTTGGTAATATTGACATATGTTCCTAGAGAGGAAACCCGCTACATTTGTCTATTAGTAGCAACGGATCTTTTATATGCACCATCCTACAGACAGGATAACACATACCACGGCCTTTGATATACCAGTCGTGGTGCACTGGCTGGAACAGTGACATTTGTTTTAGTGTCAGCCTACTTTTAGTGTTCTTCTAAAGAATGTTTGGCGTGAGTCTTGATTTGTAGCGTCAATCATCTAGTATTTCAGTGTCAATATTCTGTGTCTATGTACCAATCCTGTGGTGTTCCAGTGGCATTTCGTTGATGTTCTAGTGTCATTCCTATGAGTTTCTAGTGTCATTCCTTTGTTGTTCTAGTGTCATTCCTTTACTGTTCTAGTGTAATTCCTTTGACGTTCCGGTGTCATTCCGTTGATTTTCTAGTGTAATTCTTTTGATGTTCTAGTGTCATTTCTGTGAGTTTCTAATGTCATTCCTTTGTTGTTCCAGTGTCATTCCTTTGCTGTTCTAGTGTAATTCCTTTGACGTTCCAGTGTCATTCTGTTGATGTTCTAGTGTCATTCTTTTGATGTTCATTAAAATTCCTTTGATGTTATAGTGTTTAGAGTCAGCTGTTTAAGGTTCTATCGTCAATGATCTAGTGTTCCGTCGTCAATCACTTAGTGTTCTGTCGTCAATCACTTAGTGTTCTGTCGTCAATCACTTAGTGTTCTGTTGTCGTGCTGTAGTGGGGCGGGACGTAGCCCAGCTGTAAAGCGCTCGTTTGTTGCGCGGTCGGTTTGAAATCGATCCGTCGGTGGGCCCATTGAGCCACTTCTCGCTCCAGCCAGTGCACCATGACTGGTATATCAAAGGCCGTGGTATGTGCTATCCTGTCTGTGGGATGGTGCATATAAAAGATCACTTGCTACTAATGAAACAAATGTGGCGGGTTTCCTCTGAGAGAAAATGTCAAAATTACCAAATGTTTGACATCCAATAGCGGATGATTTATACATGTATATCAATGTGCTCTAGTAGTCCTGTAGTGTCCTGCTGTTCTATACCAATCTTATTCTTCTGTTTTAGTATTAACACGGTAATTCGAGGCTTAACAGCGAATCGCCATCTCATCTCAATCTAGTACCTAAAGCGTTTAATTTGTAAACAGAAAAGTCATACGTCATTAAGTTAGGGCGTGTAATACCCACTATAATGCAAAACGTACTTTAAAGTCTATATTCACGGATATTAAAGTCTCAGCCACATAAATAGCATGCAGTTCGTTTGGAGACTTAACTACAGTTTTGAGTCCTTTTTTCAGTTTGTGGGATTTTTGTGTATTTTTTGCTTTTATGTTTTACGTAGACGACAACTTAGGCTGATGCATTTGTAACTTGATTTATTCTAAATGGTAATCTAAGTGGATTTAACCTGGAACATGTTTTAATTAATTAGTGAATTCAGCGTGTTTTAGCTAAATTCGAAGCGCATATTTCCGGTTGCAACTAATTCATTAGAACACGCAGCAAATGAAACACCAAAGATTGTGACAAATGAGGCTGTTTACTCCATGCCACCAGAATGGGCGTCTAATTATTGGGCTTCACTCGCGTACACGATACTGCAACCGCATGTCATTATAACATATCATGACATCTCTTTGCCAGCTCTCCGAGGACAACAAAAAACCCAAACATCTTTCGTTGTAAATCCTTCACATAAAAAACGGCGAACCAGCTAAATTCAGCACATTAACAGGTGAAAGCGAGCTCGGAGCTCGGTAAGTTGTTATTGATTGGATGAGTGTAGAGTCGACAGGTTTCCGTGATTGGCGTCGGATTTCCTCATTTGACGATATCTAATCCACACGCATTGATCTTGTCTTGTCAGCGGCATTCCTGCCATTCTGCTAGTTGGCGACTCGATACAGACGAGGTGATGGCATCACTAATTGTTATTGTACTTCTTGATCCGTCTTCGCGAACGCTGGGTGTGATCAAACATCACCATCGCTTCAGCCCTTGTTCAGTTCTGCAAATGTGTAATAAACGGCTACAGTTATGTTCTTTTCGTGCTTTTGATTCTTTTAATTCGTTTATTGATTGTGATGTATATTTTTGTGATTAGGTATAAGTAAGGTTCAAACATGCTGTCCTTGACACATGCCTCGATTATCAAGGCTAGCTGGCCATAACAGTTTATGAATATTGAGTCAATGTAGTGTACTTACTCTGGTTAGAGCAAATGCTGAGACGCGAACTCAGTGCCTTACAAGCTCTAATTCGATCACCTAACTGCTTATGTTAAGAGTGCACTAGACTCATGTCTAATCTGAACGACAAAACCGTAATACATACATAGTCAGGTGTTCGCCAAAGGTGAGCATATGCCCGGGCTCACTGGTGGTCACCTGGATGTTTCAGCAGGAACTACACGGTTGTGGTTAACGTTTGCAATGACTATAATAGTTAGCAATATTCAGATAAGGGGGGCGTGTTCTTATGGTCTTGAGATCGAGCTACCTAATATGTGTGTTCCCTTACGCTTAATGGTTTGAGTGTGCCAGCCTCTCCTTTACCTCCCATCTTTCCTCCTGTCTTGGACGGAAGAGCTGAATGTACGAGAATTCGTGCCCAAGACAGGCGTGTTTGCTCTGAATGTAAACATTAATGTACTTGTTCTTGTCCTTGTCCTAGTTACGGGGATGAAGTTTGTTTTGTTTAACGACACCACTGGAGCATATTGATTAATTAATCATCGGCTATTGGATGTCAAACACTTGGTAATTCTGACTTGTAGTTATTAGAGGAAACCCGCTACATTTATTCTAATGCAGCAAGAGATCTTTTCTATATACTTTCCCATAGACAGGAACACACATACCACGGCCTTTGTCCAGTTGTAGTGCACTGGTTGGAACGAGAAAAAAAGCTGAATGGATCCACCGAGGTGGTTCGATCCTGCGACACAAACACCTCAAGCGAGCACTCAGCCGACTGAGCTAAATCCCGCCCCAGTTACAGGGATAAAGCCAGGCTCCAGTTACAGGGATAAAGCCAGGCTCCAGTTACAGGGATAAAGCCAGGCTCCAGTTCGGTGTAGATGGTTGCGTGTATATCGTATTTCAAGATTTACCTTGGACTAGAGTGTCGGATTCATTTGTCTGTCCGATCATTGATCGTCATGAAGTATTAAAATGCCTGTTTGCGAATATTGTTTCTGTTTTATATTGGAAGGAACTCGTATCTATTGATGTGATGACTCGTGCTAATTCATAATTATCTTTCGACCTTTTTCTTTTTGTAATTAGTTTCATTTAATATATGCTTCTGCACCCCATCATTGTTCCCACTAACATTTAAAAAAAGAGTATGTGTGTCTATTTATTTATATCGAAATTAGACCGGCCTCGGTGGCGTCGTGGTTAGGCCATCGGTCTACAGGCTGGTAGGTACTGGGTTCGGATCCCAGTCGAGGCATGGGATTTTTAATTCAGATACCGACTCCAAAACCTGAGTGAGTGCTCAGCAAGGCTCAATGGGTAGGTGTAAACCACTTGCACCGACCAGTGATCCATAACTGGTTCAACAAAGGCCATGGTTTGTGCTATCCTGCCTGTGGGAAGCGCAAATAAAAGACCCCTTGCTGCTAATCGGAAAGAGTAGCCCATGTAGTGGCGACAGCGGGTTTCTTCTCAAAATCTGTATGGTTCTTAACCATATGTCTGACGCCATATAACCGTAAAGAAAATGTGTTGAGTGCATCGTTAAATAAAACATTTCTTTCTTTATATGGGAATTAATGTAATATTTTCGTCCTTCAAGTCGAGCTTGAAAATATTTATATGGACGCTATAATTTGGTTAATTCATATTGCTATATAATATTGAAATCATGTGGTTTTTTGCCGTACAAAATACTGCTTTATATGTGCTCTGGTGTTTGTAGTCCTGTCACGGCTTTGCTTCAAATATCCACATGACTTTTGTGCAGAGATTCGCCTTAGGAAATGCTATTGGTTTTGTCGCTTAGATGTACTTGGTTGTTTCGCTTATTTCCCGGTCTTTTAAATATTTATGTAGCCGTCTGCGTCCGTTTCTGCATCATAGATTACGACACGCGCTACCCCAATATCTTCTTATTCAAGTGTTTCAGCATAATGTACAGAAGTTAATTTACCTTTGGCATGACAGTTCTGCTTAATCAGTGGTATGCTTGATCACAATCAGTATTCCACTGGCGTTAAGACGAAGAACCGCAGTTCAGTAACCAATAATTGCTTTGAAATATACTGCAATCTTCCGTGAATTGATTATTTCCAACGTCACAAGTACTGCGTAAAAAACCTGCACTTGTCACTCGAACCATTGTTTAACAATACTAAATTATTAATGTAATAGGAAAAGCGTAATTGATACAGCGTACAATATCCTGCTTTGTTTGGAGAAGTAGCATTTTTTATATTATATATGGCAAGTTTAATATAATATGAAAGTATGATGAAAGAAAGAAATGTTTTATTTAACGACGCACTCAACACATTTTATTTACGGTTATATGGCGTCAGACACACAGGACCACACAGATTTTGAGAGGAAACCCGCTGTCGCCACTACATGGGCTACTCTTCCGATTAGTAGCAAGGGATCTTTTATTTGCGCTTCCCACAGGCAGGATAGCACAAACCATGGCCTTTGTTGAACCAGTTATGGATCACTGGTCGGTGCAAGTGGTTTACACCTACCCATTGAGCCTTGCTGAGCACTCACTCAGGGTTTGGAGTCGGTATCTGGATTAAAAATCCCATGCCTCGACTGGGATCCGAACCCAGTACCTACCAGCCTGTAGACCGATGGCCTACCACGACGCCACCGAGGCCGGTTTGAATAAAACAAATCATTTAGTTGGGCAAGTGATATATATATAATGTTCAAATAAAATAGGGGGTATTCAAATACAACACAATATAACAGAGATGTATTAATTTGTATTGCAATATTAATTAATGGTAAAACACAAGCACCCTTGTGACAAGGGATTGACATTAAATATTATAACCAGGATAGTGAATTAGGCCCGAAGGAGACAGGCAACAGGGGTGGTAGTTGTCAATTTGACGTTTTCAATAATTGCACTAGTAACGGGTAAAACCCCCGCGGTTCGCCAAGCACGCACAAATCTGACGTGGCATACTCCTGGGGAATCCTGTCCCATTCCTCTTGGAGAGCGGCGCCTAATTCAGTCAAGTTGGTTGGCTGACGTTGACGTTCTCGGAGACGTCGTCCTATGATGTCCCACATGTGCTTAATAGCTGAAAGGTCTGGGCTTAGGGCTGGCCATGGTAGTGTGGTGATGTTCTGTTGCTGCAGATACGCAGTGACCAGTAGACTCCGGTGAGCACGGGCGTTGTCTTCCTAAAAACAAAATGGCGTCCAGCCTGACGTGCGAAGGGCACACAGCAAGGATGTTGTCACGGTAGTACTGCCCAGCGACCCTCCCATGAACAATATGCATCTGGGTTCTGGCAGTCATGGTGATGCCACCCCACACCATAACGGACTCTCCTCCAAATCGGTCATGAGGACAAATGTTGACGTTGGCGTAGCGTTCATTGGGACGTCGTCAGACCCGTTGTCGTCGATCATGGACGTCTACTGTGAATCTGGACTAGTCTGAAAACATTACCCGAGCCCAACGTCTACGATGTGTACACCATTGACGTCTGGCAGTCAAATGTGGGGTAACGTAGGGTCGACATGCGTGGGTGTTACTTCTATGCAGTCTGTTACGAATAGTCTGATCAGACACTGTAACGCGGAGTTCTTTTGCGATTCGATTGGCTGACTGACCTCGATTCCTCAACGTGTAAGTCCTAATGAAGCGGTCATGAACCGGAGTTGTGGCCCTTGGCCGTCCTGAACGGGGACGATCACCCACATTTCTGGGTTGTCGATATCGGGTCCACAATTGGCTAATGACTGATTGTGACACATTAAGTCTACAGGCCACAATTCGCTGGGTGGTGCCAACTTGGAGCATGCTTAGGCCCTAAAACGTTCATGACGTTGGAGACGTCGCATTGTTGAAAAGTTACACAATGTTGTAAAGAATGTGTCAGGAAGGTTATGATTTAGTGTTCCAGTAAAAAAATAAGAACAAATATTGCCACAGTGTGCACACAACGTACACACAAACTAAGTGTTCAATTTCAAATCACATCCTTCGCACGTGCAGTGTCACGTCACGTGCTTCGCGATCAAAACAATCGGTGGGTGTTTTCATGTTCTTTGAGTGGGAACATTAACGCACATTGTGCACTTATTTTGAGTCTTATATCTCATTTCATTCAATAATGAGTACTATTTGAAATGGAATATCCCCTACTTATTTTTAACAGTATACATATGGTTCTTGTTGATAGGTTCGGACTATTAGTCGGAAATGTACGAAGGCGAAATACTGACGTACATATATCTGTTACGTTAATTTTACGTTTATGTCGGAAACAATATATTCAATTACGTGTTCAGCCCAATGTCTCTTATCTCTTTTACAGCACAGGTTTTGAGTTTTCAAAACCAAATTTGACCATGATAACATAATATGTTCTTCTTTCATTACCCATCTGTTATTGGGATGAAGAACCGACTTTGGTATTGTAGTGGAAGGAAGGACGTGTGGAAGGAAGGACGTATGTTGTATTTAACAATGGACTCGACACATTGTTTATTTACGGTTGTGTGGCATCCGACATATGGTTAAGGACCTCTCTTTTATTAGCAGCGAGGGATCTTTTATATCTACCAACACACAGATAGGATGGTACATACCATGATCTTTGTTACACCAGTTGTGGAGCACATGCTGGAAACATAATGCAATAGGCCCCCCCAAGGCAGTAAATTTTAAACCGATTGCCCATCAGGCGAGCGCTTTACCATCGGGCTGCGTTTCTCTCTCTCTCTCTCTCTCTCTCTCTCTCTCTCTCTCTCTCTCTCTCTCTCTCTCTCTCTCTCTCTCTCTCTCTCTCTCTCTCTCTACTGTTCTGGACAAACAGCCCAGGTATCCGAGGTGTATTCCTACGACAGCGAATTTGATCCTTAATTGATTATAAATACAAAAATCAGGGTTCAAATAAAAGTTGCATGAAGCAAATTGTTGTAACCTTAAGAAAACAAATTCAGATAGCATTATTGCTGTGATCTCTAAACTGTTGCTGCAAACATGTAACACAAATCTGCCATTATGTTTGATTTTTGCTTGTTATCTAGTAATAATCGGCCATTAATATTGTGAGGCAAACAAAAGTTCTCCCGAGTGTCTGGCAAGGTCATACTACATGGATACACTAGCTTCACCAGTTTCGTGATGATGAAGTGTAAGTAATCACACCACGAGCAGAAGCCACTTGAAGGTTCACTATCTAAATTTCAACTAATAATATATACTAGGCGGCAATAAAAACGCAATCTCGGAAATGATCATGGTTTATTTTATTATGCGAGATCCCACAAAAATGAAACTGATACCACCAGTGAGACCAACCACTGGCCCATCTGACTGGCACTGTCATCCGCCAACAGTGAATCGGGCATAACGTCTCTGGCGATGTCAACGTCATGGGGTCAGTATTTCGTGTGACCTCCATGTGCTGCGATGCACGCCTGCAGCCTGCTAGGCATGGACATGCACAGACGCCTCACCACACGTCGTGGGATGGCTGCCCAGTGATGCTGCAATGCCTGCTGCAGCTCAGCGAAGTTCTGTGGTGGATTCGGTTGGTTTTGAACACGACGTCCCAGCTCGTCCCACATGTGCTCTATTGGGTTCATGTCCGGGGAAACTGCTGGCCAGTCCAACACAGTGACATGGTGGGCACGAAGAAACGCCTGTGTACGCCTGGCAGTGTGCGGCCGAGCGTTGTCTTGTAGGAAGACGAGCCTGTTTCCGCCATGCCGTCTCATCAATGGGAGGAGGACCGGCCGCAGGATGTTGTCGACGTAGTGTTGCGCATTAAGGTTTCCCTGTACCACCACGAGTTCGGACCGGAAGTCAGCATTGATGACGCCCCAAACCATGACTCCGCCGCCCCCGTAGCGGTCCCTCTCCATAACACAGGCCTGCGCGACACGTTCTCCACGACGGCGGTAAATGCAACGACGTCTGTCCGTGACACTCACGTTAAATCTCGATTCATCCGAGAAGATGACATCTCGCCATCTTCTGGGTCGCAAATGCCCACCATTCCTGGCCCATAAGAGTCTTGCTTGACGATGTCTGTGCAGGAGGATAAGGCCACGGTAGGGTCGGTGGCAATGCAGTCGTGCTGCGGCAAGACGTCTCCGGACAGTTCGGGCGCTGATGAGTCGTCCCCTGGTTCCCACTTCAGTCCTGGCAGTGCTTGCGGCTGTCAAAAACCGATTGCGCAGGTGCCGCAACCGTATGTTCCGGTCCTGTCTATTGGTCGTTACGCGTGGTGTGCCCGAACGACGGCGGTCATTGACGGTCCCTGTCGTCTGATATCGGTTGAGGAGCCGATTAATGTGCTACCCGCAATTGCGAGTTTCCGGCATTCAACAAGCCAATGGCTTGATTCCGATCGGCGTTGTTCAACCGAGGCATCGTGTAGGAGTGAGATACTCATTGCCACCCGCATGTTCTGAGTGTGCCCGGGTATCAGGAAATGCACGTGCAAAGTGTTATTTCGCCAAGTGGTTGCGTGTGCGCGATTTACCGGATAATGCGTTTTTAGCGTTGTTCCCCTTATGTTGGGAACAGGCCGGAAGTCGACCTTTACATGCTGCTGAAATAATGTGTACCACTGTACCATGTACATTGACGAATAGCGTCAACGAAGTCCAACCGGAACGTATATTATTTTGACAAAAGGAAATTGCGTTATTAATGCCGGCTAGTATATATTTTCAAACATAGTAATTAAAATTATATATACCCAACATGATTATGCTTATGCTGATTGATTACAATATTCAAGACGTTTTTCACAACGATGTTTACACGCGCGATTTTGAACTTGTCTCAAAGATCATAGGCCACCATTGCTGCTCGTGTATCCAGACTGGTGAGTCTCAAATTTCATATTATCTCCGGCAGGAAAGCAAATCTGAAACCTTGAATTTGTCTATGTAAACAGAATGTTGGATACAGGTTAGACTAAAATATGTGCGTGATGTGCGATGGGTTGTAGGGTCGAGTCCCACTGATGGACAGATTGGGTTGTGCTCCGCGACTAGTTTTACGTTCTTATGTGCCATTCTGTCTGTGGGAAAGTTCATAATAAGACTCTTATTAAGAGACCTCTTGTCAGACACATTTATGTCACCACCAGGTTTCTTCTCACATTCTTTAGACAACTTGTCGTAATTTTCAATGTTAGACATACAATACAATACGATACGATACGGTTGGAAGGAAGGAAGGAAATGTTTTATTTAACGACGCACTGAACACATTTTATTTACAATTATATGGCGTTGGACATATGGTTAAGGACCAAACAGATATTGAGAGAGGAAACCAGCTGTCGCCATTTCATGGGCTACTCTTTTCGATTAGCAGCAAGGGATCTTTTATATGCACCATCCCACAGACATGATATACATATCACGGCCTTTGTTACACCAGTTGTGGGGCACTGGCTGGAACAAGAAATAGCTCAATGGGCCCACTGACGGGAATCGATCCCAGATCGATTGCGCATCAGACGAGCACCATACCACTGAGCTACGTCCCGTCCAGCGATACGGTTGTAGTTTAGGTGTTTATAATCATCAATAACCTCATCATGTTTAATGTTTCTCTTAGTTTTGTATGTTTTCAACTCAATACCAGTCGTGGAGCACTGGTAGAGACGGAGGTAAGAAAATGAACCCGTCGATGGCAATTAATCGTTTTAACAAGCTGTCGGTATTCTTCGGTTCTATATTGCTAGAATGTATATTCGTCAAATCTAATGAAATAAAATTAATCGTAACTTCCTTGACATCTCAAAATCTAGCAGACAAATTTCCAAAGTTGGGTGCTAAAAATAACTATGTTCTGTCTGCCTCCAATTACAAAATATAGATAGATTTAAGCCACAGTATTGAACATTGTTCTTATGAATAGAGAAAAGTTGAAGCGATCTTATTTGTGGTCTGTCTCTCACAGATCTGATTTATAGATGAACATCTGATTTTCTGCTTTGTGAACTTTATTCATCTACTATCTCTGTACATTTTGCTGGAATTCCATTAACTGTGATTGCTGGCTAAGACTTGCAAAATAATGTAGAATCTGATATCACAAAGGACAGAAATGGTGCCACTGTCTGTGAAAATGTTTAATCGTTGTTATGAAAGGCGTGCCGAATACAAACAGGCGATTTTCAATAACAGTCCGTGGGTTAATGTTCCATTCCAATAGTTAAGATAGAAATTCAATTAAATAGAGTGATCGCGGATAAACTGATGCGTATATGGAAATTAAACATAAACATTAATATAATAGGTGTCTGGAAATACTATAAATGTCAGTCTCGAAGAATTCCCGTGAAGTGTATTTATACTTGCCTGAAGAAGAAATTGTGCATGACTGGAAAGTATAATTTATTTTCACATGATTTTCGTCTATATGTCCATTTAAGATTCAAGAATGATGTTCTATGTTCGCCTTCAGCTGTTTCAATGACTGTTTGTCCATGACAGGGCCGGGTTTAATGGTTAGTGGCGTTTCAATGACGGTTTGTCCATGACAGAGCCGGATTTAATGGTTAGTGGCGTTTCAACGACGGATTTAATGGTTAGTGGCGTTTCAACGACTGTTTGTCCATGACAGGGCCGGGTTTGATGGTTAGTGGCGTTTCAGCGACTGTTTGTCCATGACTGGGCCGGGTTTGATGGTTAGTGGCGTTTCAGCGACTGTTTCTCCATGACTGGGCCGGGTTTGATGGTCAGTGGCGTTTCAGCGACGGTTTGTCCATGACAGGGCCGGGTTTGATGGTCAGTGGCGTTTCAGCGACTGTTTGTCCATGACAGGGCCGGGTTTGATGGTCAGTGGCGTTTCAATGACGGTTTGTCCATGACAGAGCCGGATTTAATGGTTAGTGGCGTTTCAACGACGGATTTAATGGTTAGTGGCGTTTCAACGACTGTTTGTCCATGACAGGGCCGGGTTTGATGGTTAGTGGCGTTTCAGCGACTGTTTGTCCATGACTGGGCCGGGTTTGATGGTTAGTGGCGTTTCAGCGACTGTTTCTCCATGACTGGGCCGGGTTTGATGGTCAGTGGCGTTTCAGCGACGGTTTGTCCATGACAGGGCCGGGTTTGATGGTCAGTGGCGTTTCAGCGACTGTTTGTCCATGACAGGGCCGGGTTTGATGGTCAGTGGCGTTTCAGCGACTGTTTGTCCATGACAGTGCCGGGTTTGATGGTCAGTGGCGTTTCAGCGACTGTTTGTCCATGACAGGGCCGGGTTTGATGGTCAGTGGCGTTTCAACGACTGTTTGTCCATGACTGGGCCGGGTTTGATGGTCAGTGGCGTTTCAACGACGGTTTGTCCATGACAGGGCCGGGTTTGATGGTCAGTGGCGTTTCAGCGACTGTTTGTCCATGACAGGGCCGGGTTTGATGGTCAGTGGCGTTTCAGCGACTGTTTGTCCATGACAGGGCCGGGTTTGATGGTCAGTGGCGTTTCAGCGACTGTTTGTCCATGACAGGGCCGGGTGTAATGGTCAGTGGCGTTTCAACGACTGTTTGTCCATGACAGGGCCGGGTTTAATGGTTAGTGGCGTTTTTCAATGACTGTTTGTCCATGACAGGGCCGGGTTTAATGGTTAGTGGCTAGAGAGAGACAAGTGGTGTAGTGACTTTACACCTCCACAGTGAGTCTTTAAAACTTTCTTCGGGTGGGAGTCTATCATGGGTTGTGAACCAAGTACCCACCAGCCTCAAGGCGGATGTACTGTGCTAGTTTTGATTTAGTAAACTAGTCTTTGAGAGGCATTCCTCTATGTGCGGTGCAGGAAGGGTGTATTGTCTAGTAGGTAGGTAGGTAACTAGTTTTATGTGCTCATATACCACTGGGGTTTCGAACACGTCAACCCGAGTCAGACCTCCGATAGATCGGAGGTCTGACTCGGGTCAAGACTCTTGTCTAGTAAAGGATCTACTCGAGAACGGCTGTTCTATAGACGAGGCACTAGAATGAGATTCATTGAGTCAACCTCTATTTTGCCAAATGCCCATTCGACTCTGCATTGTGCAGAGATACGGTCTTGTCGTTCAGATTTATCCACTATACCACCAAGGCCGGTGTAAAATTTAAAACATTGTATACATTGTGAAATCAGTCTCGGTGATTTTGTGATTAAGACATTCAGTGAACCTATTCTCTGATTTAGGTTTTCCCCATCCCAACCAGTGCCCCATGACTAGTATATTACTGTGGTATGTGCTATCCTGTCTGTTGGAAAGTGCATATAAAAGATCACTTGCTACTAATGGAAAAATGAAGCGGTTTTCCCCTGAAAGAGTCAAAATTATCAAATCTTTGACATTCAATAGCCGATTGTCAATAAATCAATCAATGTAAACAAACTTCTTATTCTGATTAAGCCATCGGCTTTAAGGCTAGTAGGTTTTGAGTTTGCATGTCGGTACCAGCTTCCACACAGAATTCCTTTTTACCTATCACCAATTACTACTACTATAAACCTCCATTCTAGATAGACAGCCCAGATAACTGAGGTGTGATCTCAGGATAGCGTGCTTAAATCTTAATAGAATATAAGCACAAAAATACATTGAAATAAAAAATGAAATGACAATGTAAAACGACAAAGAAAAGAAGAATATTGTAATTATGAAAACAAAGACAATTTCTATATGATGACAGACTTGTCATTGTGAATATGTGCAAACACTGTGGTAATGATGATGATAGTTAAAGCTTGTTTTGTTTAACGACACCACTAGAGCACATTGATTTATTAATCATCGGCTATTGGATGTCGAACATTCGGTAATTTGGACATATAGTCTTAGAGAGGAAACCCGCTACATTTTTTTGCATTAGTAGCAAGGCATCTTTTATATGCATCATCCCACAGACAGGATATCACATACTTGATATACCAGTCATGATGCACTGGCTGGAACGATAATGATGATAGTTGTAGGTGCATGGTCCAACAGCTTGTATTTAAAATGCAGGTTTTTTTTTTTTTAGCCGATAATAGTTAAACGTGCCGTATGGTTTCAGACATGCATGCCAGTAGTGCAGTATTGACAGTTAGTTTACACAATGTGTCTATGACAATCTGTCGCGAACTACGTCTGTATTACTACTACTAGTGTATGTACTTATGCAGGAAGGAAAAAAGAAATGTTTGTCACAGAATATTATGGGATAGCCGACGGCTGTTGTTGGATGTTTAATGTACTATATTGGTAATTGCAACATCTGGTCTAGAGACAGAATAAACAAATTAAAAATTATTATTATTTACAAAAAAGCCAATACAAAAACCGCAAAACACAAAACACAAAACAAATAGAAATACAAACTCAAAGACACAAAAAACAACAACAAAAAATAACAGCTACCTCCAAAGAAAAAAAACACACAAAAAAACCCTCACAAAACAAAACACAACAAAACACAAAAAAGAACAACACACAAAAAAAAAGGAAAGAAAATAGTTTTAAAAAAACAACAAAAACAACAACAACACACCGCAATTGCCATAATATAGGCTTTTCTTTTTAATTAGCAAAAATGGCCTTCCAAATACACTTTATGCCCAACAAACATGATAGCACATTCCATGATATTTTTAATTATACGTTAGTAATACATTTAAATGAGCCACATTCTCTGACCGGTGCTTCGCGAAAGGTGTATCCTTTTAACCTCCGAATTCACTGGCGCCCTGGCAGCTGAGGTGCGTGCTTGAGTCTTAACTGGATACAAGCACGAACATAACTTGCCATCATCACTGATTCTAAATCAGGGTCCGAGGTTATAAAACTCTTAAAGTCAAACCTTTAATAAAGTTTAAAGTGCTGTATACAATTGGTAGATATGGCTAAGTCATGGTGTTACCATCTTCAGATTTTGTGAAAGATTTAGTCCAGACTAAACTTTTTATAAGCAGTGGATGTGGTGGGTAGATTAATGGGAAGGTTCTCGATTATGTATTTGTTCGTGTAAAAACACAGCTAAATGGTCTGTCGTTAAAAGATCAAACATTTTCATTCATTTCATATCAGTTCAGCTTATTTTCGTGCTTTTATCCAATTAAGGTTCAAGCACGCAGTCCTGGATACAGTCATCTGGGCTGGCTGTCCAGCACAGTGGGTTAGCTGTTAGTAAGAGAGACGTCTTACACCTACCCAATGAATCGTTAAAACTCGCTCTGAGTGGTAGCCGGTGCCGGGCTGCGAACCCCGTACCTACCAGCCTTATGTCTGATAACTTAACCACGACACCACAGAGGCCGGCCAAAGACTTTGACAATAGTGTACTTAAATCTGATCTAATGATATACGTTGCCACGATCCAGTGATCAGGAGCTAGTTGTTGGGGGGTTTTGTGGGTTTTTTAAGGCGTTTTTTTTAAATTCCACTGCCCCTTTCCTTTTACTCCTTTGAATTCCATCTCATTTCTTCATTGCACTTACATTATAAATGGTGCTTAACTCACGTCGATGTAGTTAATGTAATTAAGGACGAAATTCCTGACGTGTGTTATCAATGTGCCACATGTGAAGGTCATTTAGTTAGAATTTTAGTTTTACTTTACGTGTGAGCTCTCAGCCTAATAACAGCCACAATGTACATCATACATTTAGTAAATTCAAAATATTCATCATACTAATGAACATAAAATATATTCCATAGCAGTACAAAAAACCTGAACTTAAGGAGATGGATTTAATAAGTTTGACGTGCACTCGTCTGAAAGTCTGCAATAATGGCTTATATCCGCTTAAAGCCATCACCACGTATAAGGTTTCTATTAGTCTCATCAAAACAGACCAGAAATGTGCCACCACATCCTCGGGCAGTTTTGAAATCCCACGTCTGCCATCTATTATACGTATGTGCATGTATATATAGTGATATGTATTGTGACTTTACTGCAAATTGAACGTTATATATATGTGATAGTGAGTGAAGCAGTTTGGGCCATGTACCTGCGACATTCTTTGAGTCAACTGATGCTTAAAAATGTCCACATTCTAGCATACAAGGCGGTATTGGTGAATAGGGCAAGAACATATATATATATTTTAACATTCCTACAACTACAGCTGTAATAAAACTGGTCAAAACTAATAACGGGGGTTTATTTATTGAATTGGTTTCAAAACTGTTTCATGCCACATCACCACACCCTGTCATTATACATCAGTCATCATTCATCAACAAAATAAATTTAATTCAATTTTACAATTATAATATTGAGTCCAGATTTTAAAATCCAAAAGCAATGGTCCAGGCCAAAATAAAATAATAACACAAATAATATCCATATATGCTGACTAAAATTGTCGACAAATCGAAAAATACAGTAGGGTTACCCCTTAATTTGTACTGTATTTCATTTTTTAATATTTCATAATTATTGTCTCAAATCAAGTAATATATATTGTATAGGCCTCCCCATCAAGCACTGTCGTTTTTATATTGTGGTATGTACTACAAGTTATTTATTTTTGAGCCGATTGGTTTTTTTTTAAATTGTACACACAAATAGTGTATGTTTGTTTGTTGTTGTTGTTATTGTGTTGTTGTTGTCGTTTTGTTTGGTTTTGTGTTGGGGTTTTTGTGGATTTTTTGTTGTTGTTGTTGTTGTTGTATTGTTGTTGTTGTTTTTTTGGGGGGTTGGTCATTTTCAAAACACTTTTACTTTTCTTCAAATCAAAAACTGTAATTATTTACAGAAAACAATGTTCATGGAGGTTGGGAAAGACTATACGACAATACATGCTTATTACAATCTGTATATTTGTATACTGTAATGTCAAAGCTATGGACACGAACAAGTAATTGAGAGCAAGTTGACAGTTGGCTGATATCGCCACGGGATATAAGAAACATTGCATCATGCCACTCGGCTAGCGGCCATCGTCACTTGTTCATCGCCACTCCACTTCAGATCCGACCTGTAACTCATTGAGACCCTCTTGCCTCGGTAACTAACCCCAAGCGTAAATTAAAGTAGCAGGAAAGACGTTGTGGTTACCAAGGTTACGTCAGAAGCAAATAATTAACAAATTATAGGTTAAACATGATCGGTTAATAAGTCTTCAAGATGACCCTAGTTATGCCACGTCGGAATTTGTCATAGCCTTAGGCACCAAGCTATTCGTCTTGTTATGTGTATATACATAATGATTCCTAATAACTTCTGAGAGAAGGACATAATATTATAATCCTAGTATTTGGAAATGTTTTTGCTATAGTAAATAAAATACAAACTAAAGGACTAAAATAATAAAAGTAAATATATACTGACCACGTTATGTTTTTAATATTATATAGGCTATAGATATGTATGTGTTACTGTATTGATGGTGTCATGGTTCTTAGAAGTAAACAGATCTACCAGACAATACAAATCGTGCTGATCTAATTTGTATGTAGCTCATATAGCCGACGCTGACGTAGCTAATTAAAATGTCAGCCACCAATGAAATCACATTACTGATCCCGACTCGGGTGTTTGGCGCAGACGACATTCGAGTCGACGCACTCTGCGATCTATTCCCCACAGGACCGCCATGAATATGTAGGTAAACTAGGTGTATACGCTAAAGGCCACCCAAGTTAATTGTGCGTTTACCACAGCCTGCTAGGCAGAAAGTAAAGTTTTACCTGGAATATATATATATAACAAGTGCTAGCGGGACGTAGTCCAGTGGTATATAAGCGCTCGCTTGATTCGCCTTTGGTGTATTTCTCTTTCCAGCCAATGCACCACGACTGGTATATCAATGGCCGCGGTATGTGCTGTCCTATTTGTGGGATGGTGCTTATAAAAGATCTCTTGCTACTAATGAAAAAAAATGTAGCGGGTTTCCTCTCTAAAACAACATGTCAAAATTACTAAATTCTTGACATCCAATAGCCGACGATTAATAAATCAGTGTGCTCTAGTGTTGTCATTAAACAAAACATTTATATAACAAGTGGTTTGTGTGTGTGTGTGTGTGTGTGTTCTCTTGTTTTGTTATTATGTTTTATTGTTTTTTTGTAACATATTTATCAATTGAAAACAAAATTGTTATTTTAAATCAACGATTTTCACAAATAACATCTGCTTAATTTAATTATAAATTTGTTCTTCTTTTAAACATTATTATGACTTTTAAACATCAGTATGACTGTATTTATGGACATTGTTGAACAATAGTAAGTTTGGCACAAAAACATTGAAATGAATAATACCTTTCATAGCATTTATTTAAGCAGCCACTTGGCATAAATATATCCACTGTAATCTGTCTTGTACAGGGATACGATTTTGGATATGCTATGAAGTTTTGTAGTTTTTGTTTATTTATATTCTTTGTATTTTAAGGCCGATGATCGAACTAATAATATTATTATTATCACATGGCATACAACACCGTACGTATCATCTCAAATCGAAATACGAATAGTACCTAGATTAGTGTAATGTTAAACCCTTAGTACAAATTAAAATAGGAATTTGTTGGGAAACGTGGTATAATTATTTATGAGAATCTGCAATTCTTAACATTGTGGTTAAAATTATTTCAGCTTGGGGATATTATTTAGTGGAGCTGACCAACGCAAACGTTAACCAGCGTTCACTTGACCTTTCATATGACCAATCAAAACACTGCTGGAATAAACCCGTTAGTAGCTTAATGCATTGGAAATTATTGTTTACGACGAAAGGTCACCTGGACACGAAATGGTGACAGCTTATATAAGTGAAAAGTCGGATTTTATTTTTAAAAGACTGAGTTCTAGAATAACTCACATGGTAACACATCTTGATGTGCATTTAAACGATAATAATTCATCTCAATTTAGTTTCTGACCATCTACATCTATGGCCATTGTACTTAATCGTCATACTAAATTAGCGCGATGTGTTGTCCTAAACTATATACTATATAATCTGTCCTGTATGGGAAAAAAAGAAGAATTAATGAATGTTTAATGACACCCCAGCATAAAAATACACATCGACTACTGGGTAAAAAGAAGAAAACATTATACTATTTTTAAAGTGTTTTCACTGTTTTGGCCCTTAATATGTTTTTTATTGTATAGCTATGCATGAAGGTGTCAGATGATGGCTGAAAGAGTATTTTGGATGAATAGATACTTTACAAATGTCGATTTTCCGCAGAACGGGAAACACTTTCGGATGATTCCTGAAATTATATCACGTCTTAATTAGTTTGTAGAAGAGCACAACAAGGAAGGCCGGCCATTATACAGATTACAGGAAATGTGTTTTCTCCCACACTGTCTTTCATTTTCCGCGACTGGGACCCTGATTTCACTTCTTTAATTATTGGAATGATAAATTGGACGCATGACTCACGGGAACGCCGAGGAATTCAATACAGCGAAGCGAGGAACAGTATTCGGGAAAGACAATCATTGGGGGTATTCCCCCGGTGCTGGCTTCCATAAGTCGATTCCTCGATATTGATTGAGTTTTCGTGAATTAATGCTATCTTCCACAAGAGTCGTGTCGACAAAATATCGAGATCAGCCACTCTGAGACGTAAACAGTGTATTTGTAATCTTTGTATTTTATCTCAAATCAGATATTCATTCCCAGTTAATTGCAGCATTCTCTACACTGTTGTCAGAGGATTCATTATGCTCATAAACAGTTCAGTGAAATGACTGTCACAAGTCGTATTTCTATTTGAATAGTCCATTCAATCTAAGCAAATTTGGCCGAACCCGGTTGACAGATGTATGCGTGTTGTATACATGTGTTTGAGCAAATAGCTGCGTGCGTGCGCGAGTTTGTGTATGTAGGTAACTGGGTGTGGTAGGTAGGTGTGTGCTTGTGTACATGTGTATGTATGCATGTGTGTGTGTGTGTGTGTATAATGTGTGGTTCTTGTGTGTAGACGTATGTATGAATATATGTGTGCATGTCTGTGCACGTCTGTGTATGTGTGCATGTATGTGCGCGCATGTGTGCGTGCGTGTGCGCGTGCGCGTGCATATCTGTTTATGTGCATGTGTGCATGTGTGCATGTCTGTCCATGTGTGTGTGTGTTGCGTACGTATCAAGGCAGGAAGTAATAATCCATTCAGCTATCTGACAGTCAATCAATCAAACACGGGGAGAAATAATTAGATTCGCATGTAGAAAATACAAAAACAACAGCAACAACAACAAAGGAAAGAAAGCAACAAAAAAAAGAAAGAAAGAAGAAAAACAAACAAAAACCAAAAACAAAACAACCCTAAAATAACCACAACAAAACACACAAATCAGCAAAAGCTCAAAACAACACATGTACACAACTAACCGAACGCACGCACGCACTTGGTATGAACTAGCCAATTAGGCCAGGAGCATTAGCATATAATCTGGAAAAAATTAGTAGAGCTTCAGAAAGTCATACCTGTACCAACATCACAAAGTTCTGCAAATTCTACCCTGTGGCATTTAAAAAAATTTAAGATGGCCACCATTACCGTCAGCGATAAATGGGGAAAACTCCAAAAGCATCATAACTGCTCAACCAAAGGCTTCAGAACAATGATTTAATGTGTAAATCCATGTTTGGAGTGTGCCGAATCAAATGGGTGCAAATATGTTTCAATTCCATCTGAAATAATCCAAGATGGCTACCAACAAAGCTAATAATCGGCTTAAAAAAAAACAGGCATTTTTTTTTACTTTAGCGCTATAATAATACATAATTCACAATACATTAAATTGAAGAGGGGTTTTACAAACTAAATCTTGATAAATGGAGATAGGGCAAAACACCAAATGTCTTTTTTTGTTCAGCATGTGTGTGAATTATGACCTTGCAAGTGAATTTTGACCTTGCGTATCAATTTTCTTTTTCTTGTTTTATAACATTTGACAAGTGGACTAAATATGTTACTAATGTCACTATCATTTATTTGTTGGACAACAATAATTTACCCTTTTAACATTGTAGGAGTACCTTCTGATGGATTGGCTAGTATATGTCCATTTGATTTTCAATAAACAAAATGGCCGCCAACCCATATAAAAACAAATATGGAAATACTTGTATGAATCTCGAGAACTGGTTGATATATTGAGTAGCTTGTCATTTGCAGATGATTACAGAGAGGTTCAGCGTCTGTATGATGCATTTCTTACAGATGAGCAGTTGAATGACATTGAGGATGATCTTGTAAATTTTATATTTGACAATGATGTCATGGCATTTGGCACGTTCTTGGTAGTATTGCATGTGTTACCTCTACAGGTGAGAAGAAAATAGATCAGCCTACCATTTCTCGGTCAACTCAAAAAGTCATGACTATTGTCCAAACAGATCAACTTGGAAAAGTACAAAACAAATTGTACAAAAAGCCCTGTATCCCAGGATTGATGTCCATCATGATTCGGCCCCTTGAACCTCCAAAACCAAACCCACCTCTCCTGAAAGTGTCCAAATGCTTCGATAGTACCTTGGTATCTGGTTAGCAAGTTTCTCACTTGGTATCCCTGTTTCACAATGTCCATTATGGAGTGGCTTTATGCAATGTGCTGTGACGGGAGATAATCATGAGAAAAGTAAGATTCAGATCTTGCCATTTGTTAATCATGACCCATCTCAACCTGAAGTTATCTATTCTGCTTTGTGTTTTGTACAAAAGTTGTCCGAAAAGCATTCACTTGGTGTTTGTCCTGTCACATTTGACCAACCCCTGTACATCAATAAGACTGTCGTTACACTTGTGGGGATTTCACTTACTCATGTCGTATATGGGGTCAATTGGATATGTAATGGGTGGTAGTGGTTTAGACGATCTGTGGGCAACTGTTTATGCTCCATATACTGTCATCCATATGATGACAGGTCATGCGTATGCTCGTCCACTCCGCGCTCATCTTTTTGTAATTATTACCCATTATGTCCAAATTACTAGAGACACATGGATGTCACAGTATCATAAATCTCACTCGTCTCCAGCCTATACATAAACGTCTGCCGGATGGTCAGTGTGGACAATGATGAATATGTCCATAAGCTCACACTTATAATGGATAGTCTGATGGAAGATGCCGCCACTCAAAGTAGAACGGGTAAACTGTGGGCTGAATATTTGAAACAAGTGTTCCTCATTAGGCGTTCCATCCGAGCAGAGCAAACTGGGGACTGGGATTTACATCTTTATGTAGTCAATGAAATGATCTCTTTGTTCTATGCTGCTGGTCACATCGCATATGCAATATCTGCCCGTCTCTACCTTGATCAGATGAAAGGGCTGATGGATATCATGTCTGCTGAGCAGTATTATGCCTTCACCAAGAGAGGTTATTTTACCATTCGAAGAACAAATAAATTCTGGAGTGGAAACTTCAGTGACCAAACAATAGAACAAGATTTGATGCGATTGCTGAAAACCTCTGGAGGTATGGCACATGGTCGAGGAATTACAGACAGCACACTGAGCAAATGGGTGCATGCTATGCCTCGCTGTATCCCGATCAGTGATGCCTTGGAAACTTTTACGGGTGTGCATAGTAACACCTCTACCAGCATGTGGACCTTCAAGCCAGTAGCACAGCCCACGATAGAAAAGACTATGAAACCTTCCTCCATTGGCTGAAAGTGGATTCTCCATTCTCCTATAAAGAGCACAATAACTCGCCGATCTGTGTAGCATGTGGTGTCATTGCTGGGAAGTGTGTCAATGCGGACCAAGCTGTTGCTCTTGGCATAAAAGCTGCTTCAGCTGTTACTGAGCAAACGTTGAAGAGAAACAACAGAATGACCAACATCAGTTGTAAAAAATAAATAAACGTATCACTATCCGTGGTGTTGAGTTGGAGGTGAATAGCACATTGTTATTAATGAAGGTCACATGTGTGATTAAGGATAGTTCTGAGTTGGAAGCTTATCTCCTTCACGAGTTGGCCAAACAGTCACCCTCCTTATTTGATAAAGGGATTATGAGGGAAAACACGAAGATTGTTCTTGGTAACATCCTAAAGTCGAAAGTAAGTGTCCACCTTCAACTTCCTGATGACGCATGCTTCATCCTTGATGGAATGAATGAATGAATGTTTAACGACACCCCAGCATGAAAAATACATTGGCTATTGGGTGTCAAACTATGGTAAATGCAAAACATTTCATCCTTGATAGAGGTCACCTCCTCCACATATGACCAAATATCTGACCACTATGCATCATATGTGCTTGAATACTATGGACCAGACTCTGTCTTAGTGTTTTATGGATATGACAGTGCAACCTCAACAAGTTCTGCCGAACAACAGCGACGAGCACAGCAGAGCACATCAGCTGATGTAGGTTTTGATTTGGAAATGAAAACCACATCTAAAAAGACTTTTTGGGAAATGGCAAAAATGAAGATCGCTTAATCAAAACCTTGATTGGACAATTTGAGGGAGTAGGTCCGACTGTGAAGCATAGCATCGCAGATGCTGACTGGTTGATTGCATCAACTGCCATGGATACTGCCCAAACACAAAATTTACCTACTGTTGTTGTGGCGACTGACAGTGATTTGCTGGTGATGATGGTTGCACAAGCTACCTCAAACATGGATCTCTATATGCTTTCTGGGCACAACCCATTGCAAGTATATTGTATAGGTGAAATTCAAGCAGCTTTTAGCAACGTCAAACAACACCATTGTTTGTTCATGCAATCACAGGGTGTGATACAGTGCCTGCCCTCTACAATCAAGGGATGATAAAGGCTCTTGCACAGGTTGATGATGGTGACAACTGGGACTGTTTGAGTGTCTTTTCTTCTCAGTCTAACAGCATACACAATTATATAGCAAGTGTTGGAGAGTTATTTCTGCTAAAGCTATATGGAGCAGTTAGATCGAACTCACTGGACAACCATCGTTATGTCATGTATTTTCGATCTGTCCATAATGCATCTGTATCTTCATCTGGTTTTACGTTGGAATCACTCCCTCCAACTTCAGCAGCTGCAGTGGCATACCTTTAAAGCATACCATACTGTCCAGCAATGGCAGGGGAAAGAGTTGTTACCAACTGAATGGGGATGGCAGTACAGGGAGGGACTGCTTGTTCCAATCGAAACTGACAGGCATGTTGCTCCAGAGAAAGTGCTGAAAATTATATCATGTGCCTGTAAGGGAGGGTGTGGAAAACGGTGTGGTTGTTACAAGGCAGGGTTGGAGTGCACTTTCTTGTGTACTGTTTGTGGTGGACACAACTGTACAAATTCTCATGCTATTGATGAAGAAATTGATGTTATTGATTAGACTTCTCAGACTGAAGCTAATGTAAGCTAATTATGAGTAGTTGATTTTAATTGCTTATTGGAATCTCTTTTATAGTATATAGATGCAAATATAATATTTGTGTAGTATATAGTTATAAAGTTATGCAAATAGTTCGATTTCGAAGCCAAATATTGGTCTCATTAGCGGCCTTTTTGGGTTTATGCTAATTAACTCAGCTCCAGTATATAGCTTCATTGGATTCAGCACACGTCAAATATGAATTTACACATTAAAATCATTGTTCTAAGGCTGGTGGTTGAGCAGTTATGATGCTTTTGGAGTTTTCCCATTTTTCTCTGATGTAATGGCGGCCATCTTGACTTTAAAAATGCTACATGGTAGAATTTGCAGAACTTTGTGATGTTGGCCTGGGTATGATTTTCTGGAGCTCTCCTGAAAAATTCACCTTTCTATTAATTATTTTCGGGTGCTTGTTATATTTTGGCTAATACTCCTAGCCTAAATGTGTTTTTTATTGTGGGAATAATATCAAAATATTTATAGACATCTGAGTCCCATCATTATAGGTGGGGTTGTGGGGACGTTACCTGTCGAGATAGCCTAAATATATTAACTATTACCATAATCGAAATAGACGTCCTAAAATGAAATTTGTCATGATTGTGGAGGATGCTAATACCTCTGCCCCAACCATACACGTACGGGTTCCCATTTTTGTGGAGGTTGGTGGGAGGGCGCTGATTTTTGCTCGAATTAAACGAAAATGTTCGAATCTCAATAACAACTTTTATTCATATTAGCATTACTTCCAAACAAGTGACGGGATGCAGCCTAGTGGTAAAGCGTTCGCTTGATTTGCTGTCAGTCTGGGATCGATCCTTGTCGGTGGGCCCATTGGGCTATTTCTCGTTCCAGCCAGTAGTCCATGACTGGTATATTAAAGGCCGTGGTATGTGATATCCTGTCTGTGGGGTGGATCATATAAAATATCCCTTGCTACTAATTGAAAAATGTAGCGGGTCACCTCACAGACTATATGTCAAAAATACCAAATGTTTGACACCCAATAGCCGATGATGAATAAATCAATGTGATCTAGTGGTTTCATTAAACAAAACTTCTTTTTACTTCCAATCTAATATAATTCCAATATAAGGTTGCAAACGAATCACTACATTGATCATAACTAGTATTGTGGGTAGAATAGTGGAAATACAAGGTGGCAAGGTTTCAATCTACATTATTTTGCCCAAATATTTCTATCGTTTTTGCCCGAATTCGTGGATTTGCTCCAAGACTGTGGTGGGGGTGGGGGTGGGGCTGAGGGGTGGGGGTGGCAGTTACCTCTTGTCTCGTACACATATACCTGTCCGTACACCTGCATGGGTCCTACTCAGAAATATGACCAATATAATTATACTAAGAACCATTCTGTAATTTGTATAATGAACTTAACACTCCAGTACCAAATCTTTCTGAGTTTCAGGTTTGCAAACCGTGACACCATATGTAAATATGAGAAATCCCTAGGTAAATATGTATATTAATTTAAATCTGTTCTGTCTAGAATTAATAGTAAACATGTATTAGTCCATACAAAATGTTATAGCCATATTTAAAAAAAAAAAAAATAACACATGGCTAATTTGGCTACGGACAGGAAACCCTGAGTTGCGTTGCGTAAGTTTTTAACATGCTCATATACCATGTCCGCCCCGGAGTTCGATCTCCGGAAAGCCAGGGACCCAACCCGGGGCAGAGAACCCTGAGTGACAACAGTGACTAGTAAAATCTTTAAATCACTAGCGCACAACGGAATGTGGTGCTCACGGTACTGAGGAGGAAACTTTATCTTATAAAAAAACAAACAAGATGGCTGCTTCCATAAGATCATGTGTTTACAAACAACTGAAATCATTTACTAGCATAAAATACAACAGCAACGGATTTTCCACATGTGTGCCGATTTACAGGGCTTGTTATAGACAAACTAGACATTTGGGGGTGTTGGGTACGTTTTGAATTTATCTTACTCCGTATTAATCGCCGTGTTTCAGTGTCGTTAGAGTCGGACCGAGATTTTGGAGGTGTGTGTGTGTGTGTGTAGGGGGGGGGGGGGGGGGGGGGGGGTACATATTCCGATATACTTTGACTTCCCACAATTAAAGTGACATTCCTGACGTTGCTGCATTGTAAAATGTTTCCTAATAATAAAATATTACAACGATTAATCTTATATATTAAAATTAAATGTATTTTCTTGTTTAGAATATCAGTGACTGTATAATTATGCAGTGTATAGTCAATGTGTTTCTGGTCGTCTTAATATTTGTAAGAAGCCCAAACTGGATTTTGTCTTCAAATAATTTTGTACGTAGGAAAAAATATATTTTAGGAAATAAAATGGAATTTATCCTAGTACAAATATTAGAATGATCAGAAACACGTTTAATATACAGTGACTAATAGTTTATTTAGAAAAATATATTTGATATGTAATTACAGTCGTTACAAAGTCTCTGTTAGTCAATAACATCTTAAAAATGGCAGCAAACTCGGGAATGTCCCTTTAATACTGAACAAAAGGACTTTCCTTGGACGTTGTCAATGAAAACTAACTCAAAAACATAAATTTGTTAATAAAGAGTACCAAAATTATTTCTTTTAAACCTATCAGAAATAATCATAACATTAACAGTGCTGTCTGGTGTATCAGCGCACCTAAGTATTCAAAGACCGTTTTCTTTGTGAACACTGTGAAATACTTAATAAAACATGTCTCTCACCAATGAAGCAGTGCATAATCTGAGATACACTACACATTGTTTTATGTCTGTAGTAAATAAACATTTTAAAATTGTCCATAAATGTAGACACCCCCTTGTATCCAAAAAGATTTGCATATCCAGTGATTCGGCGCAGTAGATGTGGATCCGTGACCCCGCTATTTATAAACCGCCCATAACCTCACTTTGTAGCCCATAAACGCTACACTATAATTGTCCCAGGATTATTTTTGTACTTTTTTGTTTTGTCTTGTTAAAAAATATTACTATGAAAATGAACAATCACACATGACCCATTTCGTGATCAGTTTCAGAATCGTTTTCTTAGAGGCACAGTACTGCAGATGCATACATGTTCATTGTCATGCATGGCTAAGATGTCTACATGGATTTTTTTCTTGGGTAGATTGTGCACACACGTGGATCTTATTTCGCTTTTATTATTATTATTATTTTTTGGTAACAATGTGACAGTTGTGAACTAGAATGACTGTCAATTTGTTTTGTTTGTATTTGTCTGTGTTTTCCTTTTCAGTTTTTAGACATTCTTAATATCAATAAGGCTGACCCAGTCCTTGCCTTTTGAAAAACAAAGGCGAGTGAAAAATTGCACACCTCAAAGCGCTTAGGCGAGTGAAAAATCGCACTCATCAAACTGCTAAGGCTAGTGAAAACCAAGCATTTATTAATTTATGAAGTAATTGGTACATGTAAATGCAGAGACATATGTTGCAAAAATGAATCAATAAACCAATAATGTTTTCTTCTAATTTTATGTTGTTTTGGTTCATTAGTGTAGTCTGACTTCTTTTCCCTTTCAGGAATGGAGTTATAGTTTATTAAAAAGTTTCAGGAGTAGTACTATAGAAATATAATTATGACATGTATACAGTGATGCAGACCATTTGATTTTTTAATTACAATATGTACTATTCAGATAGTTTGATGCACACAATTATATATATACCTTTTCAGTGTTAAATGGTTTGATGAACGTGCAACTAAACATATATAGGAATCAACTTGTCTTGAATTTCATTATTATGTACAATGAATGTGATTAGGATAGTTGGAAAGGGAAAAAACACTGGTTCCGAGGAGGTGGTGGTTCATGAACTACGACCCAAGCATCTCGGGTGTGCACTACTGATTCATATTATTAATTTTTTCTTTTTTTTAAATAACTTGTGAAATGTAGGCCTACAATTACTTCAATTGATAGTGTTAGTTGGGACATTGACATTCACATGGCATTTTTAATTCAACAATTATGCAACCAGTCTCCGTCCCTCAACATTTTGTAACACGTCATTTGACCTACCACTTCAAGTTACGAACGGCTCTGACGGTGTTACGTTATTGATATAGAACGGCCCCAATATTGTTTATAACAAAATATACAAACTCCGAAAAAAATCTGTCATTACAATGGATTTTATTCCAAACATAGGATGCCATAATAAATACATATAATAATAAAAATCCCATAATTTTAGACACCATCATCAGTGCGTAAAAAGTTGTCAAGTAGACCAGCGTGTGCGTGCAGAATTCCAAGAGTAAAAATAATCTGAACCCGATAGCTCTGATTGGTCAATATGCCACAGAGTACTGCGCATCAAATCATGTTCCAGTCACATGGTCTGTGACTTTCTAACAAACAAAACAAAAATTAAATAATCGGAAATGACCATTGATTACTGTTACTATAGTGTGTACATGTATATATAAGTATCTAAATAACATATGCATATTCATTAACCTTTGGCTGAAATACAAATATTTAAATTAAGTTTTATTTTATTTTTTTGTTCAAGATAAAAAAAGAGAAAAATAATAGACGTAAAAAAAAGACCTAGGCTTATTCCTACATACCTATTATCATTTCTTTTCCTTCTTTATATTATTCTGTCTAAATTTCATTTCTTTCTTTTAAACCCCCCCCCCCCCCCCCCCCCCCCCCCCAACAAAGTATAAAATTACACGATTGCCATTTTCGAAACCTTACGTAAGCTTTGTAGGCTAACAGTTATGAACTAATGGAGACGATTTTACCGACTTCACTGATTTCCGAAACAAGTTCCTTTGTGTAGCCTACAGAAGCCACTATTTAATTCAATCCCTTTTCTCTTTTTTGTCATAACTATATATGAACAGTATAAATGAGTTATCCTTATTAGACGTTGTGACCTATTAAAAGTGGACTGTTTCTAATTAATAATAAATTAAATAGGCAAAGAAGTTTTGATCGGATTGGTACATCTTTGAAGATGTCTATTAAACAAGTGTGTTTTCCAATTTGTATAGCAAAGATAAGTAGCAGTCATATATTAAAATCTTGCATGGACGCTACCGTTCTCGTAACATTTTGTTCTGGTATTAAACGGATCTTTCTATTAGCTAAATAAGGTAAATAGTGGCAATCAATATACAAAATTATTTTACGTGCGCTGTTTGTTAAGTGTAACGTGCATTATTTTTCACAATATACAATTATTCAGAATATTTCAGTTACAACTTTACAATTCTTGATATTACAATATATATTTACTGTATTTCAGTTTTTATGAACTAAGTATAATTGTATGTTTACCTTCAGTTTTATTAACTGGTTAAAGTATGATAATCTTTGTTATTGTTGGGTCAGGCCTTCTAGAATTCAAAAAACATTTCACTGGCCATATAGGGCCCATGGATTTGAAAATTTACTGGCCATAGATAAAATTTCACTTGCCCAACTTTTAAACACTTAACGAAATAAAAACACAACAAATGAAATTAAACCACTGTTAACTTTATGATAGTAATAAATAATTAAATATGTGATACAAGAAAGAAAGAAGTGTTTTATTTAACAACGCACTCAACACATTTTATTTACGGTTATATGGCGTCAGACATATGGTTAAGGACCACACCGATTTTGAGAGGAAACCCACTGTCGCCACTACATGGGCTACTCTTCCGATTGGCAGCAAGGGATCTTTTATTTGTGCTTCCCACAGGCAGGATAGCACAAACCATGGCCTTTGTTGAACCAGTTATGGATCACTGGTCGGTGCAAGTGGTTTACACCTACCCATTTAGCCTTGCGGAGCACTCACTCAGGTTTTGGAGTCGGTATCTGGATTAAAAATTCCATGCCTCGACTGGGATCCGAACCCAGTACCTACCAGCCTGTAGACCGATGGCCTGCCACGACACCACCGAGGCCGGTCAAATAAATATGTGATACATTAAAATATTCAAAATATAAAATGTTCATTAGTACAGGGTTTTATCACCTGTTTCTAGACTCCGATAATGGGCACCATTCTCGAGAGGCCATGTCGTTTTTTATTCCCAATTTTGGATTAAAAAATTCCAATCTGAAAGTAAATCTTATTCACTTGACAAACTTTCCGTCCCCAATAAAGTTTTGTAATGCACAGTAGATACATTTATTTGAATAAACACAAGTACATGTATAGCATTACTTTTTAAATTCTAACTTAGCTTAATAAGATGTTTTTGAAATGAAACTGAAAATTTCCAATGTTTGGTAAAATGACGCTAAAATTCCCAATGTCAAAGCAATGGGTGTCAAGTCAAATTTTAGAAATAAAACCCTGTAGTAATGCTTTTTCATTAATCAATTTTGCACCATCAACATAATATTGGTAAATAATTAAATATATGTGATACATCAGAATACATTAAAATAATGACAAAAAAATTAGATATTCAAAACACAAAAGTCACATTTGATTTCCAGCATACAATTCAAAATATATGTTCAAAAGTCATGTTGTTTTTCAGCAGAATTAAAAATATATGTTTAATAGTTATGCTTATGTCCTCAAGAATGCTCTCTGCTGAGTACTTCCTGTGTATGATGTGGCCACTGGTGTGTCTAGTTTCAGTGGTGAATGCTGTCCAGAGGTTGGAACTCTTCAATTGGTGGACCGTGTGTCATAATTGTCAGCAGGTTTTGGAGGGCATCAACTTTAAGAGATGTTCGTCTTTCTGTCTTTATTAAGTTCATAGAATTAAAAAGACGTTCGCAAATAGCTGTAGATGGAAACATGACTAACATCAACTCAAACAGTTTCAGCACACCTCTAATGGATTGTGGCCTGCTTTCCAGCAAGTCACTGTATATTTTCAGTACGTTGTTATTGGCTGAGGTGCAGACTTGAGCTTTCAGAAGCTGAAACTGTCTTGCTGGTCTTCCTCATCTAAAACAGTTGAGTAGTGTTCGGTAAGTGACAGGATGTCCTTGTTGCCAAATGCATCTAATACTGCTCTATCAGTCAGCCAGATCTTATAGTTGAACACCTTAAAGTAGCTCAAGGTAGGCTGGTGGAAGACTTCAAATCTGAAAAAAATAAAAGTACAATATTATATTTACTTATTTATTACATTGTATGATGAACCATCTAAAAATACATACACACATTTATAAACTTGTATAACTGAAACAAATTATGACATGTTTCATGTACAAGTTGCAGTATTTTGTTATCATTGATATGATTATCTTTTGCCAAGTTACAACATATTTTTAATTATAATAACTGCTAATTTTACCTCTTGTCAATGCACGTCTGTATCCCTTCGATCAACTGCTTTAGGAATGTGTCGTCTGTAAAACTGAACGATTCTGGGCACCCTGTCAACGCTACATCACAGAAGGTCTTGCTCTTGGGGTGATACATTTCAAGGAATTGTGCCATGTTTTCCCCCACAATGGTCGGATCTATCTTGAGGGCCTCCATTTACAAGGCAATGCCTTCAACTTCAGCTGGTACATCTGTGATAAGGAGCACATCTTTTTGGAACACCTGAATTTTTTTTTTTAATCATGTAACAATTATGAATGCATCACTAGTTTAACTATTTGTATTGAGTTGAAAATGTTACGTTTTTTGTCTCACTCAATATAAGTAAGTAAATAAAACCCCAGCTGGGTTATGCCCTCTCCCCCCCCCCCCCAAAAAAAACACCAAAAAAAAAAAAAAAAAAACACCAACAAAAAAACAACAAGAACAATAAAAATCAAGATGTCATTCCTACAGGCCTGCTTTTGTTGGTGCTTCTATTATTGATAATAATTAACAAAATAATTATGAATAATGAATGTGATATATATTAGTAAAACGTATTAACCAAAATATGTATTGTTACTGTTATTATCTCTGACAAGGACTTCAAAATTGACAAGACATCCAGCATAATATGCAGTGTTTTGATGAACTTTAACGACGTTATCTCTTTGGCGAAGTTGTTTGCCTTGTTTGAGGATATACCAAATTGAACAGCAGCTGAAGATTCCACATGAGTGCACAGGGCCTTGTAGTTTTGACGAACACCTTTAAGTGCTCTGCCTTTGCTAGTCAGCCAGCGGGTCTGTAATAAAAATATTATTAAGTTAATATTTATTTCATAATATAAATTTATTCCTAATTAACTTAAACTCAAAATTAAGATTGTATAAAGATCTGCATATCTGATATGTAATGAAGGGGTGGGGTAATGCTATTTGTAGTACCATATAACCGTAAATAAAATGTGTTGAGTGCGTTGTTAAAGAAGACATTTCCTTCCTTACTCCCATTGAAATTATCGCAAAGGAAATGGCAGAAAATCGTGTTTTGTAAGTCCAGTATATGGAACAGCGTAAAGTGGTTACATATAAATTTAGCGATCAAAATAGGAATATAATTAAAATTGTGACATACCTGCTTCACACCGCTAAAGTGTGCCAAATCCTCTTCTAATATGTGGGCAATCTGTGTCCATTCTCGCCGTTGTTTTGGCGAATAGTGGTAAAATATAAAGACTTGATCTTTTCCTCAAATTTGCTGAGATAAGGAATTTCCTTCACTGCGTCTAGAATTGCCAGTTCCAACTTGTGTGCCACACAATGTATAGGAAATACATACGGTGCCAATTCTTTGAATTTGGCAACAACACCAGTTTTGTGGCCCTGCATGACATTTGCCCCATCAAAATTAACACTTACTAATGCTGGTACGTTCCTACGATTTTCCCCACTGTCGGTCATCATATCTACGCTTAGTCCCAACTTTCCTAACCCTTTATCCAGTGTCGAAAACACACCTTCAGCATGCGCATGCTCAAGTTCAGCTATGTCAGAGAACATAGTTTCAAGTCGTCCGTCGGGTCCTACAAATCGTACAAATACTGTCTCCTGTTCAATTACACTTCTGTCGGTTCTTCCATCAGCCAAAAGAGAAATAAAGTTGGAAGACATAATTCTTTTTTGAATTTTAGAGTGTATAATTTGGAATTGTTCTGATTGAATACAAAATGTTACAAAATGTACCGATAAATATTCACTTCACCTATTTTTATGAAACTTGTCCCTTTTCTTCTGGGAAGGGAAAAGTCACTTCTCCTAATTTTTCAATTCTAGATTAGGGCCTGGAGTACTTGTGGAGACTCTACTTGAATCCTATGATACACATGTTGATGAAAGAAAAACTAAACTTTGCTTTGACTTAGATGACAGTGCCCAGTGGGCAAAATAGCCTCTTTTCTTTAACAAAATTCAGCTCAAGTTGTCAAGCTAGTAGCAGTAGTGAAAAGTCAAATCGCTGTAATATTTTAGACATTCTATTTCGAAAGCAAAGTCACATAACAGACATCTAGCTGATTTAGTAATCTTGTTGGTCAATGCATTTTGCTCGGTTTGTAATGACCAGTCAAGTGTTGTTTGATTCTCAGCCAGATTTATTTCAGTATTGCAAGAAAATGCTAATTATTACTTTCATTTTAACAATGTTCAGCAACACATTATTTATCAGTCAGTTATTACTATGGTGTTTATAATGAAACTATTCAATTGTTTTACTTAAATTTTACTGCTGCTAACAAAATATTAGTATTGCCAGTTCTTCTAGAATTTTTATAAAATTCATTAGCCATGGGATCAGTGATTTTAAAAATTAACTAGCCACGATTAAACATTCACTAGCCGTACTTTAGTTTAAGTTAATACAATTTTACTAACTAAGAGTAATAATCAGATATGTCACCTAAAGAGGGAGATACAGCTTAGAAACACTAACATTGTTTGGGGTTGTGGTGGGGGCAGGATATTCATATTTACAAAATAGACAACTGTAACATGTGACTCTTTTTTCTTCTTTTTTTCTCACTTTTGTTTCTTTTGTTTTCACTAGCCATCAGGCATGGCAACAATAGTTATTTATTAGCCCAACATTGAATATCACTAGCCATGAGAGTGGGGCTACCATAATCTAGAAGTTCTGGTATTACAATTCAAACTGAATTTATAATTCGAAATGTATCCAAATGAACGCGGAACATGACGAAACATTTAAAAATTTACCAATATATGTTCTCTTCGTCTATTTTTATCAAACGTCTTTCCATTATATCCTGTTACAGGAAAAGTCAGTCACTTCTTTTTCAGTTCTAGATTAGGGTTTGCATAATATATTATTTACTACACTGTTACCGTGACGGACTAGTTTTGAAGCTCTACAACATATGTTTCACTATTAAAGCTGTTTTTGATAATTTAAATTAGAAGTACTTACATTGTATTAGTTAGAATATTATTTTTTGTACACCTGAAGTGGTACTGGTCATCCAGATTTTTGTAATACTCCAAAATGCATTTTTATTAATTCTAAAAATGCATGTTCATCCAAGAGGTAATGGGTATCGAGACAAGCTCTAGTTATTTTTAGACAATATTTCTCTGTTTAAACATCACAGACTTTAGCTTCTCTGTGTTATAACCTCATCCAAATGTGTTGTGGGTTTGTAGATTAATTAAAGGGTCTGTGCTTTTAAGGAAGCTATGTAACAATATGAAGATACAAGTTGAAATGTATTACCTAAAAACAGAATATATAGATCATTTCGGTGTAATACAAATACAGAACTTCACGTACGTTGTTTGCACTTCCTATTTAAGGAAGCTATGTAACAATATGAAGATACAAGTTGAAATGTATGACCTAAAAACAGAATATATGGATAATTTCGGTGTAATACAAATACAGAACTTCACATACGTTGTTTCCACTTCCTATTTAAGGAAGCTATGTAACAATATGAAGATACAAGTTGAAATGTATTACCTAAAAACAGAATATATGGATCATTTCGGTGTAATACAAATACAGAACTTCACATACGTTGTTTTCGCTTCCAATTTAAGGAAGCTATGTAACAATATGAAGATACAAGTTGAAATG
This sequence comes from Gigantopelta aegis, assembly GCF_016097555.1. NCBI lineage: Eukaryota > Metazoa > Mollusca > Gastropoda > Neomphalida > Peltospiridae > Gigantopelta > Gigantopelta aegis. Next base: position 19,351,565 of record NC_054704.1, read on the forward strand.
TATTACCTAAAAACAGAATATATGGATCATTTCGGTGTAATACAAATACAGAACTTCACATACGTTGTTTTCGCTTCCAATTTAAGGAAGCTATGTAACAATATGAAGATACAAGTTGAAATGTATTACCTAAAAACAGAATATATGGATCATTTCGGTGTAATACAAATACAGAACTTCACATACGTTGTTTTCGCTTCCAATTTATTTTACGAGTTTATTTTGTGCAAGAATATATACCATGAGACCTTCTTTTATGTTTTAAAAAAACGTTTTTTAATTTAATGTCATGACAACACTTTATTAAATCTATGATCAATCCTCCTTTCGTGTATTTAATTAATGTTAGTAATCATACTTTGCGGCAGCCTTGTGTAATGTTTCAGGTATAATATATTTGTAAATCATATATGATGTTAACAAAAAGGTGCTAGCTCCAGATAAAATAAAAATGGAATTCCCCATTAAGATAGAATAGGTATGTAATAAAACATATTTGTGCCCTTCTTTTTATTATATCTTTAAAAACGTTATTAAAAACCCCCCAGTCCAACCTTTGAAGAGTTGGTGTTCCCAACTGACAAGAAACTTGAACTACAGTGAAACCCCTCTAAACCGGACACCCTTGGGACCAAGACAAATGTCCAGTTTTAAGCGGGATCCAGTTTAGCGAGGTTAAGTTCTGTTTTGGTTTTTAAAAAGGGACTCTGTAAAACATCCGGTTTTGAGGGAATTCCAGTTTATAGAGGGTCCGGTCTTGAGATGTTTCACTGTACAGAAAGTATCAAGTGTATCGTACAGATGGGGAGTGTCACAATACATATTATTTACCTTTTGAATTGTAATAATGTATTGATTATACTAATAATACCATGCACCAATTATTTTAACAGGAGATGGTCAACATTGTGATATAAGAATTCCATCGCAGAAATACACACCGACAAGAACTCCGTGCAGACAGATTTCATTCAGCTCACCTGTGTTGAGTTCAGAAGAAGCCAGTGTGGAAAAGGAAGAGGAGAAAGAGGAGGAGTATCATTCAATAATTAAAGACACTGAAAGAGGAAAAGGTAGGGCAATGTATATAATTAAGTGTATGTTATATCCTGGAGAAGTAAAACAAATCATCCACTAAGGTATTAATCAGGGCTTCTAGAATTTTATAAAATCCACCAGCCATGGGATCTGTGATTTTTAAAATTGACTAGCCACGATTAAAAATTCACTAGCCACAATTAAAAATTCACTAGCCACAATTAAAAATTCACTAGCCCTACTTCTCTTTAAGTTAATACAATTTTACTATATAATACTAATAATCAGATATGTCACCTAAATGGGGGGATAGAGCTTAAAAACACAAAAATTTGGTGGGTGGGGGAAGGATATTCATATTTACAAAATGGATTTAACTGCAACATTTGACCAAAAAACTTTTGCTAGCTGTCGGGCATGGCAATAGTAGTTATTTACTAGCCCAAAATTGAATGAATATCACTAGCCATGGAAGTAGGGCTACCATAATCTAGAAGCCCTGCATTAATTTGAAAATGCAACTTTATTGTTTTTTTTTTTATTCCAGCTAATAGCCGATGCGTATTTTTGTGCTGAGGTGACGTTAAACATTCATGGGAAATGGATTAATTCAGAGTTTGGTATCTTTAGTTTGTTGATTTTCAATGAAAAATACCTGGACAATTTTAGTTGTAAAAGTAGTTTTCGGCAAGGATTTTTGCTAGACAACAATGGGAGAAATTGTGGTCATTTTGAGGAATCAATAGCTGATTGTGACAGCTAATTTGATAATAAATTTGACCGTTTTACCAACAACGAAAATCACCAAACATTGGGATATGAATCTGGTCAGAAAAACAGGGGTTGAGGTGCGCATTGAATCTGAGACTCTGCATCAGCCATGCCAGAATTTCAAACCATTCAAACAAATGATTCAGAATGATGACGAAGTACAGAATACATGTACCACATTGACAATAGATTACTTTGGCGTTCCAAATTGTGAAAGCACAGCATTCCCAAAACGGAGCTGGTCAAAGGTGAATACTTCCTACAAATGTGCCGATACTGTGTTATAACTACTGGTATTGCAATGCTTACAAAAAATATCCCTTGCTGCTTTCCTGCAGCCTTTGTGACAGTAGCAGGTTTCTCATGGTCTCTAGACAAAGTATCGAGAACCTATACAGGGTGTCTATGACTCCCATGGCTAGTGATATTCAATGTTGGGCTAGTAAATAACTACTATTGCCATACCCGATGGCTACGTCAAATGTTGCAGTTAAGTCTATTTTGTTGTTATGAATATCCTGCCCCAACCCCAAACCCACCAATGTTAGTGGTTTTAAGCTCTATCTCACTCTTTAGGCGATATATCTGATTATTATAATTGCTATTTTTTAGTAAAATTTTATGAATTTAAAGTAAAGTAGAGATAGTGAATTTTTAATCGTGGCTAGTAAATTTTTAAAATCACTGATACCATGGCTGGTGAATTTTATAAAAATTTGTGAAGCCCTGCCTATATACACATATATATATGTTAAACACCATCGCCATAGTTTAAAATGTGCTTGGGTGTCATTAGACTAATATTCCTTTTTTACCTGAAACTGAAAAGCTAAAGTTTGTTTTGTTTAAGGTCACCTCTAGAATACGTTGGTTAGTTATTCATCAGCTACCAGATGTCAGACATCTGGTAATTCTGGTATATAGTGCAATTTTTCTATAGGCAAGACAGCACATACCATGTTATGGTTGGTACCATTGGATTATTTCTTGTTCTAGGCGGTGCACCACAACTGGTATATCAAAGGCTGTGGTATGTGCTATCCTGTCTGGGGTGGTGTATATAAAATATCCTTTACTACTAATGGAAAAATGTAGCATGTTTTCTCTCTAAAACTATGTCAGAATTGCCAAATGTTTGACATCCAGTAGCCAATGATTAATAAATGAATGTGCTGCAGTAGTATTGTCAAACAAAACAAACTTTTAACTTTTAAACTGAAGCTTTATTACCGAATGTAATAAGGTACATTATTGTTAATTAATTAGATGTGTATTTATGCACAATGAAACACCATCTAACGACCACTCCAATATTAAGACCATTTTTTTAAAGACCAGAATATTTCCTTAAAACTACCCCGGTATTAAGACCATCCCGCTATTGCTGAATATGACCAGTAAATTCAGTCCCATTGGTAGTTTTTAGAGCATTTCGACCCTGTTAAAGTGACGATATTAAGATAGCAAATTTTCTGCATTCTTCGTTTACACCAGTGTTGAAAAGTCACACGTCTAATGGTTTCTTTGTTTTCGATGATTGTTAACAAATGGGGAAGGGGTGGGTGGACGTGACGTTCCTTAGTGGTACAGTGGTCGCCTGATGCCAGATTGATCTAGGATCGATTCCCATCAGTGGGCCTATTGGGCTATTTCTCATTCCAGTCAGTGTTCCACTGGTGTAACAAAGGTTGTGGTATGCAGGGGTGTAGCCAGAATTTTTTTAGCATTCTGCATTCCGCCTTATAGGGGAAACATAATTACTGAAAATGGGAAGAGGATATTTTATAGAACAATTACAGACAGCCTTGACCTATTCCCAGATTTTTTTGCACTGTGCGTAATGGGCACTATACCTTTGGTATGTTCTATCCTGTCAGTGGGATGGTGCATATAAAAGATCCTTTGCTGATAATCGAAAAGAGTAACCCATGAAGTGGCGATAGCGGGTTTCCTCTCTCAATATGTGTGTGGTCCTTAACCATATGAAGGATACCTGTACTTTCAGTTTCTAGAAAACATTGTCACCTAGTTAATATTAATAAGCAATGTAACTCGCTGATTGGTTGTTTTCATACTGCAGTCAGTATTTTAGTGCTCACTGATGGTGTATATTCAGTGGATTCCATTGTAATATGTAAATAATTCAAATAATGATATTTGCTATCTATTTCTTATGTTATAATTGTATATAATTTGTAATCAACTTAAAATGATAGTAACCCATTAATAAGACCACCCCGCTAATGAGACCATATTTATTAAGTCCCATGGGTGGTCTTAATAGTGGGGTTTCACTGTATATGCATTGTAATGTATTTATTCAGCAATCCAAATAAACATGTTTGTATTTGTATACATTCACTTTCAATATATAAATTATAATGTTCTTAGACAACTCTTGGGTCAGGAAATGGCTTTTTTACATTGTTAGAAACTTTACAATATCTTTTATTATCTTTTATTCTTGTTATTATTATTATTATCATCATTATTATTATTATCTTGTCCTGATGTAACCTGCATTATAAATATTCCATGGACGTGTATGACAGTCATTTATAATGCTGACTTAATAATTCTGTCATCGTAGCTTTAATGTTATTTTTGAAACTTCATTAACAGCAACATAACTTTCGAAAAAAACTAGTAATTGAAAACAAAAACTGAGGCACTGTCATAATCATCTTTTTGATACAAAAGATTTTTTGTTCATACGTTAAAAAAATTTAATTAAATGTGGAAATTGGTAATCTTTTATATTTTAAACAGCAAGATTAATGCTCCTCAGTCTTAGATGCTAACATTGCTTTGAGCGTTTCTCATTTTTTAATTCAATATCGCCTTGATGAACTGTACTTAATGTTCAGAGATGCTGTCAGGGAAGCAAACGCTAGCATGATTGAAAACAATTACTCTCCCCTTAAGGTGAGACATTCAAGAAGTTAAACATTTCTGGTGGGAATAATAAATCCTGCCTTGTTTACAGAGGCAGTAAATTTGATACTTACTTTCATTTTTAGAAGCAGAAAAACTGACATGAAAGTCTTGATAATTGCTACCTTAATTATGACATTGTTTTCACGAGTGTGTGGGACTGAAGACTAACTCGATCGTCTTATTGCAAACATCATTGATTCGTTGCGCTCCCATTTGCGGCAGCAATCAAATTGCTGATTGGGCTGCTGTCACTCAAACAAGCCAATAGAAGGCATTCATCTCGACCGTAACAACACTGCAACAGAAATTGAATTATTGCATCGAATGCCCATGAGATTTTGTTTTGATTGCCTGCGGGTTACTTTTTCTTTTTTTTCCTCTCTTCATTTTCAAGGGATGAGCACTTTCCAACGATTGTCTATTTTCCTGCCTGCTATTAAAAGTATAGTCATGTAACTTATATATAAGCACTTCACAGCTTGGTGTGCAGTATAAGAGTTATATAAAAAAAAAAAAAAAAAAAAAAGTTATCATAATCACAGGCGGATGGGATCCCAGTTTTGTGGTGGGGGGGGGGGGGGGGGGGGGGCACTATGGTCATTTCTGTCTAAATTAAATGAAAATGCCCTAATCTGAATAATAACATTCATTTATATGTGTATTAGCATTACTGCCAAACAGCTTTGTATATAAAATAAGATTGCAAATGAATCACCACACATTTTTATATGGATTACAACTAATATTGTGGGTAGAACGATGGAAATACAGCTCATTTTAATACCCGTATATCTCTGTTATTTTTGCCCGAATTTGATTTCTTCACCAAAAGTACCAAATTTTGTGACAAGTTTCCTTGTCACGTGTAACAACAAATATGTGAATTTGGTCTGACTCTCAAGGGCTTACAGGCGGGGTCAAAAAGGGGGGATATTAAAATAATTTTTTTAAATCTTCTCTAAATTCAGAAATTATATAACCGAATAGTTTCATGTAAAAAGGTTATCGTTTGGTTTATCAAATTTGTGAATGTCATTAATTTTGGGTCCCACATTTGTCCCCAGGCTGGGAGTGAAGTTTACGATACATGTTTGAAGAAATTTTATATTTAAACTCATTTATTTAACTACTTTTACAAAATTACTTGACCAATTCTAAGCAAATGTGTTTTGAAGTTTCCATGACATATGGAGAAACAACTTTATGAATTTGGTTATTTTGATCCTCTTCCCCCCACCCAACCCAGGAGGGTCAAAAGGGGAAAATTAAGCCAATTAAAAAAAATCTTGTTCTTTACTTCCACAAGGTGAAGTTTAGTGGTATACAGTGACTATTTCACCAGAATTGTCCCCTAGCGTGACTATTGCTGCTCTGTTTATTTCAAATTTTGTTTAGTCACCCGGTGGGAGGGGGGCATCTGTATAAAATGTTTTATCCACCAAACGAAAAACATTGTCACATATGCAACCAAATCAGTCACAGTGTATAGGCCTAAGGTAGGTACATGTACTATCTTTATCAGTTATGATTCTTAGATACAGTCTTATCTACTAGTGCTGGTTTTTGCTCTGTACTTACCGGTAAATCGCTCACATTTTAACATGGTATAGAACTATAGCCTGGCTTTTTATTATTAAGAGGATCAATTTCAGCTTTTACCTCTCTTTTTTTGTGCCATGCTGAAAGTTTTGTTTTTAATTTCCTGGTTGGTTTGTATTTCTCCGTTTCTGAGGAACTCTGCTTAGTTGATGTGTTTCAAGTAGCAAGCTGGTGTAGGCAATTTCCCCCTATTGATTCATGGGTTTTTTGTGTGTGTGCTTTGTATGTATTGGTTTTTTCTTTGGTTGGGTTTCTTTTTTCCCCCCTTTTTTCCTTTTTTTTTCTTTGTCCAATATATTTGCTGATATTTTTATTCACAGAGAATTTTCTTCTTGTTTTTTGGGTTTCATGTTTTTATTCTTAAAGCATATATATATATATATATATATATATATATACACACACACACACACAATGTATATTGTGTTGAGTACTTAAAATAGTAGGTCATGTGACAGAATGCTTATTCAGCGTATTTTACTTTTGACTCTGTACAGAATATACAAATAAAACATTGTGTCATGCTAAGCATAATAAAACCTGCATATTTATTTATGAATTAGAGTTTTTAAAATGAATAGGTGTAGTAATATGCAGAGACTTTCAAAGAAAGATGTCATGTCTTTTGTGTGACACAGTACTGCAAAACAACTTACTTGCTAGATTAATCATACAAACTTTGTGTGGCAAAACTGGAATTAATGTGATTTCCTAACTCTTCATGTTGGACTGCAGGATAAATAAGATAAATGGTAATTGCCTTATGACATTAGCATTATCCTGCTTGAGTTTAACAGCAAAGGTTGCATGGTACACCATTCTAAACTTTGCAGAGTAAAACCAATATCTTACGTCAGTTACGGGTATTCTTTATACATGTATATGTACTATGTAATATTGAGTAACAGTGATAGAAAGAAAGGCCTGGACCCAATTTTCTTTCCTAATCCACCTCTTTTTAACCTCGTAAGGGCTAATATTTAGGTAATACTAAATTATAAGTGTGTTTTTTATTAGGTGCCCGCTTAAAATTTTGCAACAAAATTTCTCATCAATGAGTGCTATTTTTCAATTTAGATTGCGCTTCAAAATTATAAATTACCCCCTTTCCTATTTGGTGTTAAATTTCTACATTGTCCCATTAATTTTCTGTCCTGGGTCAAGTCCCTGGCTATCCAAAGACAGGACCCCGGGATGGAAATGACTGAAACTTTATTGGTACAGGTGCATGTTAAAATAATTCTAAGATAAAAATAAGAATAATTTTTTACTAGTCCACCGGACAAATACATGTAGAAATCTACTTGTCCACTAATATTTTCACTTGCCCAACTAAATGATTTGTTTTATTCAAACCGGCCTCGGTGGCGTAGTGGTTGGGCCATCGGTCTACAGGTTGGTAGGTACTGGGTTCGGATCCCAGTCGAGACATGGGATTTTTAATCCAGATACCGACTCCAAACCCTGAGTGAGTGCTCCGCAAGGCTCAATGGGTAGGTGTAAACCACTTGCACCAACCAGTGATCCATAACTGGTTCAACAAAGGCCATGGTTTGTGCTATCCTGCCTGTGAGAAGTGCAAATAAAAGATCCCTTGCTGCTAATCGGAAAGAGTAGCCCATGTAGTGGCGACAGCAGGTTTCCTCTCATAATCTGTGTGGTCCTTAACCATATGTCTGATGCCATATAACCGTAAATAAAATGTGTTGAGTGCATCGTTAAATAAAACATTTCTTTCTTTCTTTTATGTTTTATTCAAATACCAGGATGATGTTTTTGATTGCTCAGAATGAAACTGCACTAAGAAAATTTACTTGTCTTACTGGACAACCACCAAAGCACATTTTGCTTGTCCTAATAGATTTTCACTTGTCGGGACAAACAGACAAATGCTTATTTTGAACACTGCAGCAATACAAACTTAATATGATCATTCATTAAAAGTAAATATGTTGAAATGTACTTTATATGGCAGGTTTTGGTCTCTTTATATTGATATAAATAAAAATGGATGAAGCAGAAGTAATAAAATATGAAGAAAAATAACCAAACAAAAAATAAATGCATTATTTGCTTATTAAACAAAGAGCTTGTTGAAAACTAGTGGTTGTATTTTTTAACTTAATCCATCAGAATTTCCATCTCATGTGGCAAGCTAACTATTTCTTTTCTGCGGACCTGGTGTGATATTATGTCAGTCTGCATGTATGGCAAGCTAACTATTTCTTTTCTGCGGACCTGGTGTGATATTATGTCAGTCTGCGTGTATGGCAAGCTAACTATTTCTTTTCTGCGGACCTGGTGTGATATTATGTCAGTCTGTGTGTATGTGGGTGCAGGAGTGCTTAATAAGCCTTAAATAATAACGTACGTCAGCCATATAAATGTTTTAAAGTAATTTAAGAAAAACAAACGTTGTGCTGTTTCATTCTTTTTTTATTGCGGTCATTATTACATGGTGGCATACTCTTCTCATTTCACATGTTAATCTGTGGTAAATTGTTACTGCCACATGAAACCAGTGTCAAAACCCATCCCAGATAGCATCAGACAGTTACAGTGAAGTGTGCAGCTATTTTCAGGCAATTTGTCAGTCATAAAACATATTAGTTCCCTGCTATTTAAGCTGGGTCATTCTCCTTGCATCTATAATCTAAAGCCCCTCATCATTGATGACAATGCTTTTCCTTGTGTTGTGAGATGACAGGGGGCAAGCTAAGATCCTGGATTACGAGCAAATAATCTCTGCAAGTGTTCTTTAGTTGTTTTATGTGAAGGCTCTTGCTAAATATTGTAAGAGTATTGCAGGATCTCTCATATTAATCTGGAGCAATTTACATCAGTTAGCTATTACGTTTATACTAAATTATAGATTACTATTATAGTACTAAAAGTTGGTTTTATGTTCAGCTTTCAAATTGATCAAGTCTCCTTTCTTTCTTTCTTTCTTTCTTTCTTTCTTTCTGTGTATGTGTTGTGTGTGTGTGTGTGTGTGTCTCTCTCTCTCTCTCTCTCTCTCTCTCTCTCTCTCTCTCTCTCTCTCTCTCTCTCTCTCTCTCTCTCTCCGTGCCTGCCTTTCCCCACTCTCCCTCCCCCCTCTCTCTGTCTGTCTGTCTGTCTCATTTTTCATTTCAACCCATGATTGAGATATATACTGCTTTACGTGTGGGAACTTCAAAGTATGTCATTACCATGGTTCACTCATATGCAGGACTTACACAGGAAATAGTGTTAGCCAAATTCATGCACATATCTATGCATACCATTATGCAGACAACAATATTAGAAGGTGTTTGGAATTAATAATAATTTTAATTGACTAATCATTGATGCTTTGGATGAACAAACATAAAATTTCAAAACTTTTAATTTAAATCCAACATTTGACACAGAGGGCTCAGATGGGATGGATGTGATGTTGATGTGATAGATGACGCAAGGTTTAACTTTAAATGGAATGAATGTGATACAGAAGATTCAGGTGGAATGGATGAGATGGTATTCAGTATAGTTGAAGAAGAAAGGAATGTTTTATTTAACATTTCCTTGGGGACTACACAGATAATGAGAAGGGAAACTCAGTGCTGGCTACTCTTGCTGATTAGCAGCAAGTATTCTTTTATATGCATAGATGGTATAGTACATACCACAGTCTTTGTTACACCCATTGTGGAGCACTGGCTCAAACAAGATATAGCCCAGTGAGCCAACTGATGGGGATCGATCCTAGACCAATCACCCATCAGGAGAGCACTTTACCACTGGGCTATTTCCCGCGTCTTATCTACAGTACAGTTGAAGACGCATACATGTACAATTCACATGGGTTACAAATTTCAAATGTTTGGATAGAATTGACATACAGCCATTGGATATACAGACAGACACAGAGGGGGGTATGAGACCCGTCTAACCCTGTATGTCTTCTGACCAATCAGTAACAAGGACATAAACACTGGTCTTCCACAGAGTTGATGTAAAGTTTCACATATTGAAGGAAATCCAAACTTTGCGTCTCTGAAACATTATAACTTGTATCTATGAGCCAGCATTTTTACATTATACCTGTGATATTGTGTAGAATGGTGTATAATTTTTTACTAATTCTTTGTAAGCACCTCCCTGTGAGTTATCTCCTGTTAGATCAAGTATATCTTGTGGTCTGCTTGCGAGCAGTGTTGTATTTGTTTGCACATTAAACTGGCTAGAAAAACGTCATTGTTAAGAAGTTAAATGGTATTGTAATCCCCTTGAAATGAATACGGCAGCTTAACGATTGGCAGATAGCAAAGGTAATTGTCTGTGAGAAAAAACACACACAATGTGTCTGGATCAGGACTTTTAATTATGTCTTTAGTTGGAGATTGTTATCGTTTATGTAAGGGAGACTGGGTATTGATCCCAGATTGCTATCGGACAGTATTCATGTACATTCTCCTAGTATTAACTTTATTGCTGTCTGCTTGTAACGTGACAGCTTCTTACAGCCTCTTATGGCTGGCTATCAGTCTGCCAGTTTCTTATTTTCATTTTTTGTTTCATATAAACAAATAGGTTTATCACTGAATATTAAGTTGGTATAGTGGCTTGTTTTTAATAAATAATATTCCTTCACATTAATGCAGTTTGAGTTGATGCTTTTATTGTATTTGTTCATGATGTTTTAAATTAGTGTTCATATTAATAATTCTGACAGAAGATGTCTTTATTTTTTACCTGCAAATCTCCACTTCCATGTAATAATTTCTACAGTACTACAGGATTCTAATTTTACCATGTCACCAATGGCAAGTGCTGTGGTTGCCCTTCTTATTTGCTGTTGTGTCCCAGAAATTTGACATTGTTGATGGCAAGCAAAATGTCATGGTGCTTCACACCACAGGTACCCCCAAACAATAACTTAAGATATGTTATAGTAACGTTATATGATATACATATATATATGTAACTGTAGTATTTGTATTAGGGTTTTCTGTTTGGGGATACCTGTGCCCTACACCTGGTTTGCCACTGTATCCTTCCCAAACACACCACAACTGGTATATCAAAGGTTGTAGTATGTACTACCCTGTCTGTGGGATGGTGCATATAAAAGTTCCCTTGCTGCTAATCGAAAATATTAGCTCGGCCATTTACCTTTCGACCGACCGTTCAAAATTGCGCCAAATTCCCTCAATCAAAATTGCGCACCCTTTTCTCTTTGGCATTTAACTGCTCCATTCAAATTCCATAGCACCACCACCACCCCCACCCGCCTGCTACCGATTTGATCGGGCTGCTGGTGCTCCCTTGCACCTGCCAGTGCAGGCGGTCCCTCCTCTCCCCTCCCCCCACCTTTCCTGTCATGGATGGAGGAGCCGGCCAGGCCGGCTCTTGCGCCCACGACAGGCATGCGCTACAACAGCTTGTTCTGAATGTGCACGTAAAACCCTATGACATGACATGACATAATCAAAAAGAGTAGCGCATGAAGTGGCAACAACGGGTTTCCTCTCTCAATATCTGTGTGGTCCTTAACTATTATTTCTGATACCATATAACTGTAAATAACGTGTTGAGTGCGTCGTTAAATAAACCATTTCTTTCTTTCTTTTTCTTTCCTCCCCAGACATCCCATGTTGTTTATTTATGGTATCCTTAATTACAAAACATATTTAAAATTTTTAGGTTTTTAGTATCAATTTTTAGTAACCAAACATGCTTGCATCCAATTTTACCATGGCGTCCCCCATCCCTCAAAACTTGCATTGATGCCTAATTTTTGTTGTTGAACTGAAGGCAACACTTGCAGTACCCACTCTAAAAAAATAATAATAAAAGTGTAGTGAATATTGCACTTGAGATACATCCACAGTAATGATAATAAAACATGATAGCCAACTGGTACGTTAAAATTATCATGGGTCATATCCTATATCGGTAAAGCTTAAGTTCTTTTTCCATATGAAATGAAATAATGATGTAGTTGGAAAAAACAAGCTATTTCAATATAAATCATGACATCTTTTTAGTTGTTAAAAGGTTACGTCTACATTATTATTAGTTTTATTTGTTTTTAAACGAAGGATGTTTTTATTTATTTATATACATGTATTTCTTATATTACCAATGTTTCAGTGTCACTATGTTGTTAAGAAATTAACCAGGGTACTGCATTTATAATTGTAAATCAAGACTTTTCTACTTGTTTATTTAGATGAAATGAACACTTGCACTTATGAATTATGAATGTCCATTCATTTATTCCCAGTAAAGAAAACATACTCTTATAAAAGGCTGTCTGAATCACTGACAAACATTTGGCTTTCCAACTAGTTTTATCACTCTCAAGCGATTTCGGTATTTTTCAAATGATTTATGCATTCATATGAAGACATTCATACTCCCAATGATGTCCAGAACCTTTTGTTCAATTGGATTTGTTGGTAGCGAGTTTTATGCGCGCGGCTGTCGCAGTGTAACACAAGCCATTGTGGTAATAAAGAGCTAATTCCCGTGATCGCTTGGAAAACATTATACAATGTGCCCACCGAGAGGCCCGCTAATTCCGCAGATAAATAGAGCATCTCTCCTAGATTGACAGAAATCAATCTTTACGAATCTGAGACTGGATTAACGTTCTCTCCTCCCCAACCACTCATCCCAATTATACAAATTATTCGATGCTTCGAAAGTGTTTCGATAATTAGGCTACGGCTTGGTGTTATGTCCGTGTGTCCACAACTGTCACAGACTTATCGTTTTGTGTTGTCTACGAGCAAAGGAAAACACTATTTGAATTTTTATATAAAGAGCTAATTATCTCAGCAATGTAATTTGTCTGAGAGTCGAATCGCTGTGACAGAATGGTGTGAAACATTGCTTGTAATTTGTCGTAGTAATTGAATGAGAGGCGGCTAATCTTTTTTTGCTACCAGCTATTGAGGTAATTATGTTTGTATAGAAAAATCACTTTTTTTTATATGACAGAATATTTGATTTTCCTTAATGGAAACTGCTGCAAGAAATTTAATTAGAAATGATTTTCATTCAGTATTATGCTAGTTTTTACACAGAAACAAACAAATGCTTGTAAAAAAAATGGTGCTTTTTTGTTACGAAACACATTAAATGGTTGGATCAAACGGTTGGGGATTTTATATCAATATAATTTATTTTCAGTTCACAAGAAATGTTCTGTCAATTTGTTTTATTATTTTATATTAAATAAATAACATTTCATTTTGATTAATATTTGATAAAACTAATCAACAGACTTGAGAGGGCTTAATTTTCAGATTCTCGGAATTATCAAAACAGTTGTATTTTTATTACCATTGCAATTTTGTTTTTTTAATTTAAACTTTGTTGTTTTTGTTTTAGGCCTTTCAAAAATTTGGTTTATGTCATTTATTGTAAATACTTTTTAATTATTTAACATGTTTGTTAGTAAGTTAGTTTATGGCTAAAAACCCCGGTAGTTTTTTATAGTTCATTAACGTATGAAAAATAAAATAAAACTCAGTTTGACATTAGCCCAGTGTTAAAGGACTCGCCTGATGCACAGTCAGTCTGGCATCGATCCCCATTGGTGGACATACTGAGCTATTTATCATTCTAGCCAGTGCACCTTGAGTGGTATATCAAAGATCCCTTGCTACTCATGGAAAAATATAGCAGGTTTCCCCTCTAAGACTGCATGTCAGAATTAGCAAATATTTGACATCTATTAATTGCTGATGATTAATAAATCAATATGCTCTTGATAGAGGTGTCGTTAAACCAAACCAAACGAACATTTTTTGATGTTTAAGATTTTATCTTGTACAATCTTGATTAAGTCATTATATAGCCTAGGACAGACTGAATTAATAGATACTTTTAATTTTATATTAAAAAAAAATCTTTCTTTTTAAAATACAAAAATCAGCTCTTTTAACAGTTTTCATTGAACGGTTCAACTCCTTTTATGGTTTTGATTGAACTGTTACAAAACTTAATAAAAGAATATTAATTCTGTAGGTTTGTCCATCTTAAAATGTTTTTTAACATATTTTTAATTTTCATTATGTGATGTACAATTGGTTGTACAGGGAACGTTTTGTTCAGTATCATGTCGCAATTCTACACAATTTTAAAACATTAAACAGTAATTGCAAATCAACTGACTACAAATATTGCTAATCAAGATTTTCAAAACAAAATGTTCCCTGTTGTATATGGCTTGTTTGTTTTGTTTTTTAGGCTCAATGTTGTCTATTTTTAGATGGCTCTGCAGAAATTTAATATTTAATAATAACAGAATAAAGCAATAACAGTGAAATATTCCATCTTAAACACCGACTTGTTACAGTTGTATATTACATGTACTCGAGGAAACCGCATTTGGAATGGTGTAAATAATCTCTTTTGGGGAAAAGCCAATTTATTGATGACTATAAGGTTTTGATCACATGCAACCATTAACCCATTTATATACACATATTTCCATCTTTAAAATGGGGGCTATGGGTAAGACCGTGATAACCCGATAGTCCACAAGAACTGACTGCTGAGTAATGTCCAGTCTACTTGAAGTACAATATTATTGGTCACTTTGTCTTCAGGTGTTCATCATTGGATCTATGTGTCCAGATGGCCATTCATTTGACCAGCTTAGTTATAGAGGCTCAATCATTTCATTTCAACTGGTGTAACAAAGGCCGTAGTATGTACTATCTTGTCTGTGGGATGGTGCATATAAAAGATACCTTGCTGCTAATTGAAAATAGTAGCCCATGAAGTGGCGACGGCGGGTTTCCTCTCTCAATATCTGTGTGGTCCTTAATCATATATCTGACGCGATATAACCAGTCGTAAATAAAATGTTTTGAGTGTGTCATTAAATAAACCATTTCCTTTCTTCCTACCAGCCTTATGTCCGATGGCTTAACCACAACACCACCGAGGCTGGTTAGCTGAATCATTTTGTAGTGTACAGTCACAAAACATTAATCTATATACTAATTGAGATTGAGTAATTTCTTGAATGATTGCTGTCTCATTATTGATGAAGAAAGAAAATTGTCCTGTTTGACCACCTCAACTGACTAGTATAGTGCACTTCATTAACCTTTTTTAAATTCCTTGTAAATAAATTTTATTTAACCATCAATTAAGTATTTTTATCTAATCATTTGTATAAACATTTTTTAACCTTCGCATAAATGTGGTTTTTTATACACTCCCTCTTGCTACTAATTGAAAAATGTAGCGGGTTTCCTCTCTAAGTCTATATATTTCAAAATTACCAAATGTTTGATATCCAATAGCCTATGATTAATAAATCAAGTGGTGTCGTTAAACAAAACAAACTTTTACTAGGGATTCTGAGCTTTAAACACCTTGGCATGTCAAATACAGTTTTATTTACTAGGGATTCTGAGCTTTAAACACCTTGGCATGTCAAATACAGTTTTATTTACTAGGGATTCTGAGCTTTAAACACCTTGGCATGTCAAATACAGTTTTATTTACTAGGGATTCTGAGCTTTAAACACCTTGGCATGTCAAATACCGTTTTATTTACTAGGGATTCTGAGCTTTAAACACCTTGGCATGCCAAATACCGTTTTATTTACTAGGGATTCTGAGCTTTAAACACCTTGGCATGCCAAATACCGTTTTATTTACTAGGGATTCTGAGCTTTAAACACCTTGGCATGTCAAATACCGTTTTATTTACTAGGGATTCTGAGCTTTAAACACCTTGGCATGTCAAATACCGTTTTATTTACTAGGGATTCTGAGCTTTAAACACCTTGGCATGTCAAATACCGTTTTATTTACTAGGGATTCTGAGGTTTAAACACCTTGGCATGCCAAATACCGTTTTATTTACTAGGGATTCTGAGCTTTAAACACCTTGGCATGTCAAATACCGTTTTATTTACTAGGGATTCTGAGGTTTAAACACCTTGGCATGTCAAATACCGTTTTATTTACTAGGGATTCTGAGCTTTAAACACCTTGGCATGTCAAATACCGTTTTATTTACTAGGGATTCTGAGGTTTAAACACCTTGGCATGTCAAATACCGTTTTATTTACTAGGGATTCTGAGCTTTAAACACCTTGGCATGTCAAATACCGTTTTATTTACTAGGGATTCTGAGCTTTAAACACCTTGGCATGTCAAATACCGTTTTATTTACTAGGGATTCTGAGCTTTAAACACCTTGGCATGTCAAATACCGTTTTATTTACTAGGGATTCTGAGCTTTAAACACCTTGGCATGTCAAATACCGTTTTATTTACTAGGGATTCTGAGCTTTAAACACCTTGGCATGTCAAATACCGTTTTATTTACTAGGGATTCTGAGCTTTAAACACCTTGGCATGTCAAATACCGTTTTATTTACTAGGGATTCTGAGGTTTAAACACCTTGGCATGTCAAATACCGTTTTATTTTCTCATAATAAAATCTAAAAGGTTTGGTATGTGCATGTACTAGTACATGTAAATATATAATAAGTTATATTATCTGGAATTGTATTTTTATGACCATATTTGAAGGTGCAAGACGTATCTATGTTATGATACTGTCTGTCCCTACATTCATCTATCCATCCATGAATTAGTTTGTCCAGTGAATATCTTCCATACTCTCAAACGTGTTGACATGATACTGTCTGTCCCTACATTCATCTATCTATCCATGAATTAGTTTGTCCAGTTAATATCTTCCATACTCTCAAACGTGTTGACATGATACATTCTGGAAAATAGTGTGTCATATACATTAGTACAAATAGGTCACTGGGGGCTACTTCTTATACAACAATGAATATTTATTAAAACAAAAATAAATTTGGCAAATGTTTCATGTTGTATAATTCAGGATACATAAACTTGGCACAAAGACACCGGAATCCAATGTGGTGTACATCTTAGTTAGTCCACTACTTTCTAATGGCAGGCTTTAAACCCTTGTAACTGAAGAATAAAAAGAAAAGAAAATCACTAAATACATTGTATCTTTTACTGCCTTGCTATTAGCTATTTATGTGCCCCACTGCTGTCAATGCTTTAGTATTCTACTCGTGTTTCTTACATATTTGTAAATTGTATCTATCCAATGTGGCAAGAATTTAGCAAAACAAATAATTTTTAATTTGTATATTTACACTCAATATTCACCACTCTAAACATTTATATTATAGTGGCATGTCATTTGTTTGCCAGACCCGCTCCAGCCTATCTGATCAGAATCGCGTTTCATTTCAACATGAGATGTGCATTGGATTCCGATCATTACGATGCGTTTTCCCGCAGGATACTGCAATCAGATGATTGGCATTGGTGCAGCGGAATTAGAGGAAAAGCGTACAGTATTACTCCGAATTGAGACTGTTAATCAAATTGTTGAAGAAAACCCAATCATAATTCCTCATCATAGAGCTATTCTCAATAGGCCCACACCGAGGCAGCTAGCTGACTTGGGTGGAAATTTAATTTTCTTTCATGGCATTCATATTTTTCAGTGGACAGAAAGAATTAGATATATTTCTGAAATAAATCTCTCTCAGACAACATCTGATTGGGTTATGATGAGGACATGTGAATGAGGTTGTGTTTAATCATAAGGATCGGTAACTTTTATTCTATAATGGATTTTGCAGTAACACAAAAGTAATGTGTTTAGTTATGACAGTTGTTATGGAGTTACTGACAGCTAGGTTCTTAATTAAAATTAATCAGCCAATTTGTGGTTAATTGTTTTCAGCTTATTGTAATAAATAATTAATGAACATAATCAAGTATTATTCAGTTAATGTGACGGTTGTGAAATAAAAGTAGTATCTCCAAATGTGATAAATGCTGTGTATCCAACAATGCAATACTAAAAGAATCATTGATATGTATATATGTGAATATGTGTATAAAAGAATCAGTGATCTGTATCTATGTGGGATGGAGCTATTCCACCAGAGCCTGGGGCAGGACATAGCCCTGTGGTAAAGCGTTCGCTTGTTGCACGGTCAGTCTAGGATAGATCCCATTGGTCTATTTCTCGTTCCAGCCAGTGCTCCACAACTGGTGTAACAAAGATCATGGTATGTGTTATCCTGTCTGTGGGATGGTGCATATAAAAGATCCCTTGCTGCTAATCGAAAAGAGTAGCCCATAAAGTGGCGACAGTGGGTTTCCGCTCTCAATATCTGTGTGATCCTTAACCGTATGTCTGATGCCATATAACCATAAATATAATGTGTTGAGTTAAATAAAACATTTCCTTCCTTGACATCAGATTATGTGCCCGAGGGTGGAACAGCCCTATCCCACATATGTACACATGGATGATTACTTTTCTCCCACCAATGAACGAAAATAAACATTTTTGTATATATAGTCCAAAAATGTATGGGCCGAATTTACGAAGCCTGTTTTTTTAGATGCAGGTGTTTAAGCATTGTAAATGTATGTAGTTACACACATGTAAATTTGGCCCTATACTTCTATTTTTTCATTATTCAATAATATAAGTATTACCATTAAAATAAACATACCACAAAATGGTTTATACTAAAAGTATAAACTAAACATAACACTACACTTTATCTATCAAATCATGTTTTCTTTGAAGTGTTAAAATAAATAAAAATATCCTATGCAAAACTGCTTCAGCCAACAAGATAATGTCATGCTAGACAGATTTATTCTGTATGGACTGACATCATAGAATGGGTCTGTCTTGCATAGCTAGGGATGGGAGAAATATATATGTAGCATGTATTATGCCTTGCCATACATGTTAGATACTGTTAATGTGTATTATACAATGAGATATGTAATGTGTATAAAATTCTGTCGGGTAATTTACTTGGTTCTTACAGATTTTAAAATGTCATTGAATTTCTGGAGAGTGCTAGAATTTTACAAATATTAATTTTACATGTAACAAATGCTTGAATATTATGTTCAAGTGTTTGTACTTTAAGGAAACCTTCAATTTAGAAAAAATTATAAACATACACTATATTTAACACATTTCTTTGACATTTGAAAATGATTATCTGATAAAAAATTTCCTTGGTATCATTTCACCGGAAATGGTACATTAAAGAGAAAAAACTGAGTAAACATGAGTGGCAAGTGAGTGAGTGTATGTGTGTGTGTGTATGTGTGTATCTGAGAATGTACTTGAAAGGTCCTTGAACAAGTTTCTTTACACCAGTGTACTTGTGACAAATATACTGACTCAAGGAAAGCATATCTTGGACCTCTACTTGAGAAGGGGGTGAGACGTAGCCCAGTGGTAAAGCGTTCACTTGATGCATGATCTGTCTAGGATCAATCCCTGTCAGTGGACCCATTGGGCTATTTCTCGTTCCAGCCAGTGCTCCACAACTGGTGTAACAAAGGTCGTGGTATGTACTATCCTGTCTGTGGGATGGTGCATATAAAAGATCCCTTGCTGCTAATAGAAAAGAGTAGCCCATGAAGTGGCGACAGTGGGTTTCCTCTCTCAATATCTGTGTGATCCTTAACCATATGTTTGATGCCATATAACCGTAAATAAAATGTGTTGAGTGCATCGTTAAATAAAACATTTCCTTCCTTCTACTTGAGAACTTGATTATATGTAACCAGTTGGTGATAAATCTATGGGATTCTGAAAATATTATATTTGCTTTGTAGTTCTGTTTTTTGAAACATGTGTTCCTACTCTATAAAAACTTGGTAACGTCAGTATAATTATGCATGATGTGTAGCCAACATGTTTTGTTTTATATCTAATTGTACTTTGTTACCACAGTGGGCACTCATAACTGGGGAAATAAAAATCATAATTTCTTACTGAAAAATTATCATGCATTGATGAAAAGTACAGTATTATTGGTCGATTTGGCACTTACAAACCAATGACTTTAAATATACATATACATATACATCAGGTAGTTTAAAGCATTTGCATTTATGCATCTAAGTTTTTATTGTTAAATGTGTAATAAAATACTATTTTAATACAATCCATTACATATTTTTTGAACATAATAAATAGAACTGTATTTTGCAAATTATCTTTGATCACGAATAAAATATAAAGTTACAGCAATACTCATAATTGTGTGTAACATTATTGATTTCATTTCTATATATACGTATATGGATAATGAAAATAGCAGGTTTTTAGAGAGAAAAACCCTGAGGTAATAAATAGAATAACAATCTCAGTACCACTTATTATCAAATTTATTTTCTTTGTGACAGTCAAAAATTATTTCCCTTGAGACATAAATTTTGTAATAACTGGTAACTTGTTTATTATTCTCTATATAAACCATAAGGCCCACATTACTGAATAAACTGTCTGTCTGTCTGTATTTATGTATAATCACCTACAAATTTATGTGGTGCTCAATAACCCAAAAGCTCCAAGTCTGACCTGGAGACAAGTTAGTAAATACTTACGTTCATTATGAATTGAAGTGGTCAGAATTGCAACACATCTTGGCGATTCATTAGGAAGGAAGGAAGGAAGGAAGGAAGGAAGGAATGTTATATTTATTGACACACTCAAAATATATTAATTACCATAATACATGTCTTGAAAATGGTGAATATGTCCCCAAACTCTTTAGTGTGCCAAATGTTTATTTAGAGAAAACACTAATTTACAGTTACATGGTATCGGACATATGGTTAATGAGAGAGGACCTCCACTTCATGGGCTACACTTTCCCATTAGCAGCAACTGATCTTTTATATGCAGCATCCCACAGACAGGATAGTACATACCAAAGCGTTTGTTGCATCAGTTGTGGAGCACAGGCTACAGTGGATTCAATAGGTTACAAAACCCTAGTATCATCAAAATCAATATTGCCAAACAAAGATGCTGTCTTGAGCCTCTGTAAACATTATGACAACCAAAAAAACCCCAAGAGGTTATATATTTGTAAATTATTCATGTATAACGGCATTGTTGAGCAATTTCATACTAAATTTGTGACTATTATACATCAATAAATTTACAACAAAATGACACACAACATATTTAGTTAAAACTACACATAAATCACTTCAGTGTCCTTTCCATGACCTGGTAAGGTCATTTTCTGTGGTCACTCTCACTCACCTCCACACTCACCTGAAAAGTGTGTCAGGAAAGGTTAGTGGTCACTCTCATTCCCCTCCACCTCAGGGAAGGTCACACTCACCTCCACACTCACCAGGGAAGGTCAGTGGTCACTCTCACTCCCCTCCACACTCACCAGGGAAGGTCAGTGGTCACTCTCAGTGGTCACACTCCCCTCCACACTCACCAGGGAAGGTCAGTGGTCACTCTCACTCACCTCCACACTCACCAGGGAAGGTCAGTGGACTCTCACTCTCACTCGCCAAGAAAGGTCAGTGGTCACTCTCACTCCCTCCACACTCACCAGGGAAGGTCAGTGGTCACTCTCACTCACTCGCTAAGAAAGGTCCTCCACACTCACCAGGGCCGTGATCACTCTCATTCCCCTCCACACTCGGAAGGTCAGTGGTCACTCTCACCTCACCTCTCGCCAAGAAAGGTCACACTCTCACTCCCCTCACACAAGAAAGGTCAGTGGTCACTCTCACTCCCCTCCACACTCGCTAAGAAAGGTCAGTGGTCACTCTCACTCCCCTCCACACTCACCAGGGAACTCTCATTCCCCTCCACACCTCAGTGGTCACTCTCACTCACCTCCACACTCGCTAAGAAAGGTCAGTGGTCACTCTCACTCCCCTCCACACTCACCAGGGAAGGTCAGTGGTCACTCTCACTCACCTCCACACTCACCAGGGAAGGTCAGTGGTCACTCTCACTCCCCTCCACACTCACCAGGGAAGGTCAGTGGTCACTCTCACTCACCTCCACACTCGCTAAGAAAGGTCAGTGGTCACTCTCACTCCCCTCCACACTCACCAGGGAAGGTCAGTGGTCACTCTCACTCACCTCCACACTCACCAGGGAAGGTCAGTGGTCACTCTCACTCCCCTCCACACTCGTAAGAAAGGTCACTCCCCTCCACACTCACCAGGGAAGGTCTCACTCTCACTCACCTCCACACTCACCAGGGAAGGTCAGTGGACCAGGGAAGGTCAGGTCAGTCAGTGGTCACTCTCACTCCCCTCCACACTCACCAGGGAAGGTCAGTGGTCACTCTCACTCACCTCCACACTCACCAGGGAAGGTCAGTGGTCACTCTCACTCACCTCCACACTCGCTAAGAAAGGTCAGTGGTCACTCTCACTCCCCTCCACACTCACCCAGTGGTCACTCTCACTCACCTCCACACTCACCAGGGAAGGTCAGGTCAGTGGTCACTCTCACTCCCCTCCACACTAAGAAAGGTCAGTGGTCACTCTCACTCCCCTCCACACTCACCAGGGAAGGTCAGTGGTCACTCACTCACTCCACACTCAGTCTCACCTCCACACTCACCAGGAAAGGTCAGTGGTCACTCTCACTCACCCACCACACTCACTCTCACTCACTCCCCTCCACACTCACCAGGGAAGGTCAGTGAAAAGGTCAGTGGTCACTCTCACTCACCTCCACACTCACCAGGAAAAGTCAGTGGTCACTCTCACTCACCTCCACACTCACCAGGAAAGGTCAGTAGTCACTCTCATTCCCCTCCACACTCACCAGGAAAGGTCAGTGATCACTCTCATTCCCCTCCACACTCACCAGGGAAGGTCAGTGGTCACTCTCACTCACCTCCACACTCACCAGGAAAGGTCAGTGATCACCTCAGTGGTCACTCTCACTCCCTCCACACTCACCAGGGAAGGTCAGTTCATCACTCTCACTCACCTCCACACTCGTCAGTGGAGGAAAGGTCAGTGATCACTCAGGAAAAGTCAGTGGTCACTCTCGCTCACCTCCACACTCGCCAGGAAAGGTCAGTGATCACTCTCACTCACCTCCACACTCGCCAGGAAAGGTCAGTGATCACTCTCACTCACCTCCACACTCGCCAGGAAAGGTCAGTGATCACTCTCACTCACCTACCACACTCACCAGGAAAAGTCAGTGATCACTCTCATCACTCGCCAAAAAAGGTCAGTTATCATTCTCACTCACCTCAGGTCTACCTACCACATTCACCAGGAAAGGTCAGTGATCACTCTAACTCACCTCCACACTCGCCAGGAAAGGTCAGTGATCACTCTCACTCACCTCCACACTTGCCAGGAAAGGTCAGTGATCATTCACTGCCTACCACATTCACCAGGAAAGGTCAGTGATCACTCTCACTCACCTCTACATTCACCTGGAATTTTTTTAGGACAACTGCAAATTGATCATCTTGCATAAATTGTTTAATGAATTTCATTTCCAACTTCTTGTGATTGCTTTCCTGAAATGAATTAAGGAGAGTGATCATCAGTTCACCTTAAGTTTGTTTACAATGAAGACTGATGTGTTTAGAAAACCATGTACCTTTAAAAGTTTGCACACTGGTATAGGATCTATCTCAATCAGTAGCCTTGTTAATTTAGAGAAAAAACTATTTTTATTTGACCTGCACTTCTTGCCTTTTTACATATATGTGCATGTGTCATATGATATATAACATGATATGGATTGCATTCTGCGGTAAATCTCTCTTGTATTTGTAAGTCAAATTTTTAAAGACAAATTGCTTCATTTACTCAGTAATTGAACAATCTAGACTTTTTTGCTAACCAGTTTAAAATCTTTGCCTCATTTCCCATAGCCATCGAGCAGGAATTGAATTGATTTATTGCTCACATCAGTAACTCCTCTTGTCTCATGACATACGATTAATTCACTCATGCAAATATTGTGGCTCTATGAATTAAACATTTCACATGGCCACTCATTTCCGTTTGGTACGTCAGAAGACATCAGTCATAATAATTATGAGTGGCTGCGTATTTCTCCGATTGCGACAAACACCAGTATGATTAAAACAAATGGTGTTTACACGTGACCGGGCCCACTTGAGGCTCAAGGTAGACCTTCTGCGGGTGTTAATTCTTACGAAATGTGAGAGCTTTATGGTTATGTATGGATTGTTAATTCTATAATTGCCATCTGGTTTGACAGTTCGACAATATTAGGCAGTCTTAAGTTATCATCTCTGGATTAGAAGTTGTCATAAATACTTGATTTTTTTTTCTAATCTTCTTTAGTTATGTGTCTGTGGTTTCGTGTATGGATATAAATTGATATATCGAGTGCTGCTAACCAGAACGGGTTATGTCCACTCTTTGTGAAAATTACAGTAGTCCACTCTGTCAAATTTACATTTTTTAAATATATATAATATGAAGGAAAAAATGTTTTATTTAACGACACACTCAACACATTTTATTGACAGATATATTGCATCAGACATATGGTTAAAGATCATAGAGATATTGAGAGAGGAAACCCACTGTCGCCACTTCATGGGCTATTTTCAATTAGCAGCAAGGGATCTTTTATATGCAGCATCCCACAGACAGGATAGTACATACCACAGCCTTTGTTACACCAGTTGTGGAGCACTGGCTGGAACGAGAAATAGCCCAATGGGTCCACTGACGGGGATCGATCCTAGACCGACCGCGCATCAAGCGAACGCTTTACCACTGGGCTACATCCCGCTCCTATATATAACATGAGTGAAGGAAAGAATTGTTTTATTTAATGATGCACTCAACACATTTTAATTATGCTTATATGGTGTCAGACATATGGTTAAGTTCCATACAGAAAATGCGAGAGGAAATCTGCTGCAGTCATGCAATGAGCTACTCTTTCTGATAAGCAGCTTGCAGGGTTTCTGTCACAGGATAAAATGGATATGCTCCATACCCAAATGTTTTTGTGCAGATTTTTTTTTTAAAGTTAACCATTTGACAAATTGAATTATTCTTATCATTACTGTTTGATTTTCTTAGCCCTAATCCTAAACTTAACCCACTGTTGAATGTGGTTGCATTCAGTTCAATAGTGCCATACCCACAAAATTATTTCTGGCAGAAACACTGCCATGGGATCTTTTATATGAAACATCTCACATATTGTATAGTACATACCTCAACCTTCAGGGATGGGAATTGGTGAACTGTAAAAAAGAGGAATTCTAGAGGGGTCCCGGATATTCTCGAAATCCTAGCTTAAAATCTGTGCCATCTGACACATTTTGGAGGAAAGGACGATTAAAATGCAAGGAAAAGCAGTGTTTCATGAGAGGAAAACAGCTGATCTGAGGAGAATTCCCACCCTCAGCCTTTGATATACCAGTCTTGGTGCACTGGATGGAACTAGAAATAGCCCAATGGGTCCAGCAATGGGGATCGATCCCAAATTGACCAAGCATTGGTCAAATGTTTTAACCTCTGGGCTATAGTTATGGTGCATGTAAACGATCATTTATTTCCTCTCTTGGACTGTATGTCAAAACTACCAAATTATTAAGTGTTTGAATTCTAATAGTTGATAATTAATAAATCAGTTTGTTCTAGTGGTGTCGTTAAACAAAACAATGTTCCGCCCCTGTAATATGTGATAAAAAGCTATATAATTTGAATAAATAACTCTTGTTTTTCTAAAAGCAATGACTTAGGCACACAACCATTTGTGGTTGTTAACTTTCAGTAATTTACTTTTAGATAATGGTTGGGTTTTGTTTTTTTGTGATGCTATACAATAAGTAACATATAAATGGCTTACATTTGGTGAATTAATGTACTATTCACTATACTACAGAGGATAATAATAATAATAATAATACTTTATTATTCAATTAGTACAAAACTATTCTCCCTCGATGCCTTTTCTACAAATCAAATTGCACTACATTATACAATATATAATATAATGTTATATAAATTATACAATATATAATATAATGTTATATAAATTATACAATATATAATATAATGTTATATAAATTATACAGTATATACAAGTGTACAAAACAGATGTGCTTATACAACTCAATTTTATAGTATCTAATAATACGGACAGTGATAATTACATCTTACCAAAATAGTATTTAAAGCAACCTATGTAACATTTACAGGGGATATTTTTCAATTGATAAGGTCGGTCTGGGATCGATTCCCATCGGTGAGCCCATTGGACTATTTGCCGTTCCAGCCAGTGCACCACAACTGGTATATTAAAGGCCATGGCATATACTTTTCTGTCTATGGGACAGTGCATATAAAACATACCTTGCTACTAATGGAAAATGTAGCAGGTTTCCTCTCTAAGACTATGTCAAAATTATCAAATGTTTGACATCCAATAGCTGATGATTAAAAACTCAATGTGCTCATTAAACAAATTGAAGTTTAACTCCAAATATAAATGGCCTACAGTTGATGATTGTATATACTGCAATGGGATTCATGTAACCTATTACAAGGAATATTTTGTTTTTAAAATTTTGATTAGCAAGAGTTGTTAATTGATTGAAAATCAATGTGCAATGACTTGTTTAACATTTAGAACTGCAGTGATCTCTGAAACTTGCATTGCAAACGCAGCGTGATTCTGAACAAAATGTTCCCTGCTATGCATAGATTATTCATCCCAGTTCTGTCAAGGCTGACAATTTTATCTTTATCATGTATCACCATCTGCCTATCATTCTCATTATTTTCAGTCGTCGCCATGACCAAAATCAAGGCAAGCTGAATATCACTTTCCATATATGGTGCTAGGTTAGCAGGCACATAAAGTTTCAAATGAAATATATTTTTAAATGTTTTGCCAGACAGTTAATTTGCTGCTCTCCTAAACATTGCAGGCGAGTGTGTGGGGAGGGAGCGAGAATGATTATTAACCTTTCCTGCCTGAGACATATTTTAGTATGCAGGATTTGCTTGCCCGGCCGCACCCTGGAAAATCCTAGAATGTTTCTCACTGGAAAATCCTTAAACTCACAGAAAATATCAGTCCTCATTTGTGTCCAATGATTCTATGTTAATTTGGGGGCGGGACGTAGCTCAGTGGTACATCGCTTGCCTGATATGCTATCAGTCTAGGATAAATTCTCTTTGGTGGGCCACATTGGGCTATTTCTTATTCCAGCCAATGTTCCACAACTGGTGTAACACAGGCTGTGGTATGTACTATCCTGTCTGTCCCTTGCTACTAATCGAAAATAGTAACCCAGTGGGTTTCCTCTCTTAATATCTGTGTGGTCCTTAATCATTATATCTAACACCATATAACCATAAATAAAATGTGTTGAGTGCATCGTTAATTAAAATGTTTCCTTCCTATGTTAATTTGTCAGTTCTGTGCAGACCTGCCAGTCATGGTGTGATCAAATAGCAGGAAATGACAAGCTTGAGTTTAAGCCAGATTTTAATCTTACTTTAGTTGTAAAAGTTTACAGAGCTTGAAAAATAATTGACGTGTATGCTTCAATAAATGGTACTTTATTTTTTCACTAGCATTGGCTAATGCTAATCTACGTTTAAAAAAAAAAAAAAAAATAAAAAAAGTTTCAGGATTTTGAGTCATCAATAATTCATGATCCATTTTTAAAATTAATTTACATCCAAGAGATATGTTGTGGAAAATAGTACAAAAGCCTTTGAAAAATGTTTTGAATGGTGTGTAGTCACCACATGTCTCAGTGACTGCCAGGTAGATTTTGCTATTCTCAATGTAATGCTTATTACACTTCCTGTAGATTGGCTACTGGTGTGTTCACCTTCTGTATCTTGTACCCTAGGATGTCGCAAATGTGTTCTGAAGGATAAAGGTCTTGATTCATGTTGGGCGAAGGGATGGTTGTGGTGGCATTCTGGTCATCCAGGAATATGACGGCTATACCCAATATTGGCAATCTCATTATAAGGATTCATGTTAGTGCCTTTAACAGTAATTTTCAGCAAAAAACTATCTGGGGTACCATGCAGCTCCATACTTATGTCACATACCCACTGTGTTAATAATACACACAATGCAGTCTTAGTCGCTATTACAAGTCAAGAGTGTAGACTAAATGTTTTATGAGCAGAGCCTGGTTCCTATTCCAGACATTTGGTGCCAACACACAGGTTTTCAAACCTCATGGCCACAATAGCAGTGGGGCACTTAAACGTTTTCTAGGTGTATGTTAAGTGCATAAATAAATACTGATATTAGTACATGAACTTGCAGCATCAATCAGATCATCCTGCTAAAAAAAAAAGACGGCTTGCTGGAAATAGAAGAACAATGGATGAGGGATGATTTGAGATGGTGTGTACACATCTGAATCTCTGAGATTTATTTTAGAGCATTGTGAAATTAAAAATATAACATTAATCGTGGGCTAAATAGCAAATGAGATAATCATTCGTATATACATATATACATACATCTGTCTCTTGAAAATTACATGCAATTTTTTACAAGGGTTTTATCAGGTGAATTTTTATTTTACTAGCTAAGTTTGAAAAATGAACTGCTTTTTTAATGTTTGGAGGCTGCTATTTTGAGATCTGCCATTTGGTATCATTTGTATAGTATTATTAACATGGGATTACACCTTCTAACACATAATACTTCCTAATTATGGGATGTGTCTGGCATGAAATTTGTATTACCCTGCTGTACTACAGAGGGTATGGGACTAAAGACTTGTAAAATTGGTGGATTGGGTGTTTTCATTTGATATTTCTTTACAATATGCATATATACATGATATTAAAAAGAGCTATTTACATTGTGGTCCCAGGGTTCGACAAATCCACTACCCCTCTGTCCTGACTAGTGAAATTTTGGTCTGGACTAGTGGAAAATATCAACTGTATTGCTATAATACATAGGACACTAGCCAGGGGTTCTGTGAGGACTAGTGGAAAATATCAACTGTATTGCTATAATACATAGGGCACTAGCAAGGGGTTCTGTGAGGACTAGTGGAAAATATCAACTGTATTGCTATAATACATAGGGCACTAGCAAGGGGTTCTGTGAGGACTAGTGGAAAATATCAACTGTATTGCTATAATACATAGGGCACTAGCCAGGGGTTCTGTGAGGACTAGTGGAAAATATCAACTGTATTGCTATAATACATAGGGCACTAGCAAGGGTTCTGTGAGGACTAGTGGAAAATATCAACTGTATTGCTATAATACATAGGGCACTAGCAAGGGGTTCTGTGAGGACTAGTGGAAAATATCAACTGTATTGATATAATACATAGGGCACTAGCCAGGGGTTCTGTGAGGACTAGTGGAAAATATCAACTGTATTGCTATAATACATAGGGCACTAGCCAGGGGTTCTGTGAGGGCTAGTGGAAAATATCAACTGTATTGCTATAATACATAGGGCACTAGCCAGGGGTTCTGTGAGGACTAGTGGAAAATATCAACTGTATTGCTATAATACATAGGGCACTAGCCAGGGGTTCTGTGAGGACTAGTGACTTTCTCAAACATTTGTAGAATACTGTGGTCCATTTGTTATGGAGGTGCCCCATCAAATATTTATAAAGTGAAAACAACTGCTGTGGTTTTCTGCCAGAAAGAAGGTTACTAATAAAAATATTCTTAAATCTCTTAAATACCATATAATAGCCCATTTTATTGCAGGTACAGTATTTGTAAGGTGTCTTGCATCTTACCTGTGTAATGCCTGGGTGTGCTGACACACTGTTTTAAGCCAAGCATCAGTTTACTGTTATAACCTCACCATGGTGCAGGGGTGTAACATTCTCTTTGAGAATGGCCAATACAGCACAATTGATACAATTGAAATTTTGAGTAAAAGTCAGTAGGCCTATGTATCTGTGATATTTGTATTTTTGCACAGTTCTTTACACTGTTTTTATTTAAATCTTGAATTTTTATATTGATGTTGATCATCACTTTATTTATTTGCATTACCATAGTTTGACGCCCAATAGCCGATGTATTGTTCGTGCTGGGGTGTCGTTAAACATTCATTCATTTATTCATTCATTCATTCAGTTTACTGTAAAACAATTTAACATTGTCAGCAAGGGAATGGATTTTCCTCTGATCCATTTATTAGTTCAAGGGAGGCAACTCTTATGTACATCTTAATTCTAATACTGGTGGTATATAAAAGGAATTTCTGAGGCCGGTACTTGTGCCCAGGACAGGCGTGCGCTACAACAGCTTGCTCTGAATGTGCACGTTAAACAATTTTCCATCCCATTCCATATATTTCACTAAATACTGGCTTCATGTTTAACAATATGAACAGGGTACTGTGTTTTGATATTTTTCTGTTACATCTTGTGGCTTTACAGTGCCAGTATAATTTCAATTTATTTGTAACATTTAGTTAACAAAAGTTAAGCATTGGCCAAAACAAATCCATTGATGTGACATATTAATTAGTTTATCTCAGGATTGCTTAATTGGGCGGTCAAAATTATTCTTAAAATTCTACAATTGAACCAAAATTGAAGAGAAGCCCAATATTAGTTGGTGAAAATAGCGTCAAAGCACTTGGTACATGTGCATACTTCCACCATCTTTGATTCTTCTTACCACCTCCAGGTCAAGAATTGTAAGAATTTAGTTAAAACTTAATTCTTTGTTGCACATTTGGGGTACCAATTATTCCAAGTGTGTTAATTTTTTAATAGCCACTAGTTAACAAATATATTGGGGTGTCAGCACTAGCTCTGGGTGAATAGGATATTTCACCTTATTTATCTTTTAAAAATGCAAAACACACAGTTATTTTCAAACAAAATATCAATTATTACATTAAATTAAAATAAAATTTGCCAATTGGTCTTAAAATTCACAATTGGTGAACTTGGCGAGTAGCAGAGCCAGTCCTGGGCATCATTAACTATTTCTTTATTTGAAACTACCGGTAGTTTGTTCTTTGTTGCTTTGAGAAAATGTATTTTGACTAAATCTGTTTAGTTTATTTTCTTTAAATGTTTGTTTTCAGTTCCATGGGTAAAGATAAATTTTAGGTAATTATTATATGTGATATGTAACGGTCAGGGGTTAAACAATGTACTGGGGTGTTATTAAACAACCATTCCTTTCTTTCTTTACATAAAACTCTTGTTGTGACTACATCCATCTTATTTATTTTCTTTCTATTTTTCTTGTAGGTCCCACTGATGAACATGAATTTCAGGCAGAGACGCGCAAGTTGCTAGACATTGTTGCCAAGTCCCTGTATTCTGAAAAGGAGGTAAGCCATGCTTTCGTTTCTTGATTAACCAGTTCACCCTCTGTCTTGATCAGTTTATGTGAAATAATTACCTTTAAATGCACTATGCTGTCTTCGCCAGGAGCAAAATAAAGGCGAGCTAACGGTCACTCTCATAAAATGTTGCTAGGTGAGCAATCACAGGAAGTTTCAGTTAAAATATACTCTTCAAAAGAAGAAACGCAAAACCACATTGTCGTAACATTTGGAGAATTGATTTAATTATTGAATGGTGAGTCCGATAATTACCAAATGTTGCAGGATTGTTTACAATTCACTCTAGTCCATTGTGAGTAAGTGATAGGACACACCACCAAGGTCAAGGTCATCTGGAGTCAATACCGGGTGTGGCCTCCGCGTGTGTTGACAACTGCCTGGCACCGCCTGCCCATTGAAGCAACCAGAGTACGGATGACGTCCTGGGGGATGGTGGCCCACTTGGGCAGGGTCTGGGGCTGTGGTTGTCGCTGTCGGAGGCGTCGGTCCAACTCGTCCCATAGATGCTCAATTGGGTTCAAATCCGGTGATATCGATGGCCAAGGAAGGACATTAATGTTGTTGTTCTGTAGGAAAGCCGTTGTGAGACGTGCTGTGTGAGGCCTGGCGTTGTCATGTTGGAACACTGCGTTGGCGTTGGCCATAACTGGAACGATGTGTGGCCGGAGGATCTGGTCAATGTAGCCCTGTGCATTCAGGTTGCCCTGCACGTGGACCAGGTCAGTTCTGCCAGTGTGTGAGATGGCTGCCCACACCATGACACTACCCCCGCCGAATCTGTCCACTTCCTGCACGCAGTTTGCCGCATAACGTTCACCACGACGCCTATACACGCGACATCTTCCATCATGACGTCGGAGCAGAAATCGGGACTCGTCACTGAACCACACCTGTCTCCATCGCAGTTGAGGCCATTGTCGATGAATCTGGCACCACTGCAGTCGGAGTCGACGGTGTTGTGGTGTTAAGATGACACCTCGAACTGGACGTCTGGCACGAATTCCTACCTCACGTAGGCGGTTCCGTACGGTCTGGTCGGATATCCTGCGCAAACCTGGTATTGCTGCGGC
The DNA here is from genome assembly GCF_016097555.1 of Gigantopelta aegis. Classification (NCBI taxonomy): domain Eukaryota; kingdom Metazoa; phylum Mollusca; class Gastropoda; order Neomphalida; family Peltospiridae; genus Gigantopelta; species Gigantopelta aegis. The sequence goes on from NC_054704.1 coordinate 19,384,149, forward strand.
TGTGGAGGTGGCAGTAGTCAATCGTTCCCGAAGGTGGCGTACCCGGATGTAGCGGTCCTGCCCGGGGGTAGTGACCCGTGGTCGACCGGATCTAGGGAGGTCACGTGTTGATCCATGTTGCTGGTAACGGTCCCACAGTCTGGAGATGGTGCTTGGGGACACATGGAATGCCCTGGCAACGGCCGTTCTGGATTCGCCTGCGTCTAGTCGGCCGATGGCATTGTTTCTCTGCGGTTCACTGAGACGTGGCATGTCCTGGATTGTCAACTGTCGGCCAGATACAGAGGCCAGGCAAGCGAACACCCTGCACTTTTATACTGTCGGTGTTCATGTTGCACGTGCAGACAACGCACATGCAGTGGTGACATGGTTTGCACGTGGCTGCGTTTTTGCGAATATTCACATTTTGGAACTTTATTGTACAGTAGCTGCGTTTTATCGAATGTAACCGTGGGAATGTGTTTGGGACATGCAATGACCTTATATTCACAAAGCATGAACCGGTAGGAAACATAAAATCGGAGTTATAACCCATTTGTACCCTTTTGCGTTTCTTTTTTTGAAGAGTATATATTGATTTTTTTTTATTGCAAGGTGATGAATTTTGCTGCTCTCCTAAAACTTTCCAGGTGAGTGTGGAGGTGAGTGGGAGTGATCACTCACCTTTCCTGGTGAAGACTGATATGCAAAAAACATGTACAGAAAACATGTTGTGGACATAATAGGAGTCTGTAGCCTAATTCACTAAACTGTTATAACTTTGCAATCTTATAAAGATGCAGTGTTGCTTAAGAGAGCTTTGTTTATGAAGGGAATATATATACTTCAGTTTTAAAACTCCAATTTAAGTAATATTTAATTTGGCAGTGAAGATTGTTTAAAAATTATAATAACATATATGCTTGCTTGGTTTTTGGTTGTTTTGGGTTGGGTTTTTTTTAGGTTGGTGTTTTGTTTCTGTGTGTTTGTTTTGGATTGGATTGGGGAGGTAGGATTCATATACATTGTAAACATGATATATCATTACTGTGGCACTTCAACAATCATCAGTGACACAGTCTTTGTAGGTTTTTTGAAAAGCTGATGTACATAAAATAGATATTATTATTATTCAGTTAAAATATTTATATCAAAGAACTGTATTTCTGAAGGAATTTGTTTTGAACATTTCTCTAGGTGTTTATTCGTGAACTGATTTCCAATGCCAGTGATGCATTAGAAAAGTTGAGATATTTGGAGCTGCAGGGAGCGGACATTGTTGACAAGGACGTCCCTCTGGAGATACACCTGGCAACAGATGACAACAAAAAAACATTTACCATACAGGTGGATATTTTAAAATAATTTTTTTAAATAGTTTTTTGTCATTTGAATGCAACTTAAAGGTCAAAGTTGCAATAATGATGGTTCCTACCAAAAATATTTATAAATGTTTGCTTTGAAACAAAGTTTATACCTTCATGCCTATAAAAAATTACAACCAAATAATTCCATTTACTAGTAGAAAAAAATATATATTAAAGAGAATCTTGAGAGTGTGTCACACACATTAACTAGTGATGTCACTGTTTTATACATACACATTCAACACACTAGCTTTATCTGCAAAGAATAATTCTTTGCAGTCAACTGACAAAAGTAACAAAGATGGTGGCCATGCTACATGTATATTTAGCCACAAATTATTCGGGGAAACCCCTCTTGTTGTCCAGTACAAGACTTTTAAAAATTATTATTCTTGAGTTAATTATGGAACGATTATGTGTGGGATTTGATTAATTTTGTAGTTATTTATTACAAATAAATGCAAAAAAAATAACAAAATATTGTAGTTTTAACTTGGACATAGGACCTTTAAGAAATCAGTTAATGACATAATTGTTCTTATATTTATGAACAATTATTGTTATATGCATATTAATATTTATGTAACCATTTATTGTAAACCTTGTAAAATATTAAAGTATTTTTGGACCCATGGATTACAAAACATCAGAATCGGCCACTGGTGAAGTCAGAGACTGAATCTGGGGTAGGCATGCCTGAACCCTAGGTATATGGGCACGTTAAAGAGTCCCCGCACCCACATTAGTGTACACTCAAATCTTTAATGACATCACACACATGCAATTTGTATGCATTGCCATGACATTAATTGAAGTCTCAAGTCATTGTTAAAGATTGAGTCTAGAAGTTAAAATTCTATAAGCACATGGTCAGGTGATTTAGTATGACTTTCTAAGTATCATAAGATTACTTTTTATTTTTAAATTAGTTTAAATTTATAATGTATTTTAGTTTAAATTTATAATGTATATATTTATTTTGTGAAGTGTCAAGTTGACAATTTAACATTTGTTGCAGGATACAGGGGTTGGTTTAACAAAAGAAGAGTTGATAGAAAACATTGGAACCATTGCTAAGTCAGGATCACAGGTTTGTAAACACTGATCTACTGATTTAAAGGCTGTGGCATGTACTGTCCTGCTTAAGAAAGAGCATATGGAAAAATAAGCAGGTTTCCTATGAAGATAACATCATGGATCAAATTTTTTAAATATTTGATATTCAATAGCCAATTATTAATAAATCAATGAGCTCTAGTGGTGTTGATAAACAATACAATCTTTAGTCACAAGAAAGTAACTGTAGAGGATAATATGATGCAATGAGAATATGTCCATTCTTTACATTTAAAATGGTTGAATAAAGTACTTTTAGGGACAAATCAAATTATTTTTGTTCAGGTAATACTTTGTTAGACCATTAAATAGGTCAGTGGTCTGTGACAATATGCCTTTAACTATTTGTACATTTCCTGACTTATGTCTATTTCAACAAATATTATATTGCAAGGGTAGAAGTGGGTAGAAGTGTAGGTGATATCTGTTTTGTGTGTGGTTCAGCTGAAATGATACAAGGTATAATGCCTTAAATTATTAATACATTGAAATAAATATAGTTACACTTGAAGGGTGTAGCATTTAAAAATAATAACTTCACAACTCCATATATCTGAGTGGCTTTGGTGTTTTCTTTGCTGATCAGTTACATTGGATCTTATTAAAGAGATATGAAAACTTATCAAAGTCCATGTAGCATTTTGGAGGGAGGGATGGTGCATATAAAATGCTTCTATAATCGAAGTTAATAGCCTTGGGCGTGGTTTCAGTAGATTTTCTTTCTATTTATCTCTGTGGTCCAATACCACATAACTGTAATTAAAATGTGTTTAATGTGTCGTTAAATAAAACATTTCTTCCTTCCTTCCATGGAGATTTTGCTTACTTTTGTTTGTGGTTATATATGTTTTGTTGTTTATGCGATGTTCACTCATTTCTGTTTTGTGCAGACATTTGTTGATCAGATGGCAGACAAGGCAGATATAAGCAGTTCACTGATTGGTCAGTTTGGTGTTGGTTTCTACTCAACGTTCATGGTTGGTGATAATGTGGAAGTGTTCACTCTTTCTTACAAACCAGGCTCAACTCCACTGAAATGGATATCAAAAGGGTTTGTTGTTTGTGTCTTTAAAGAATACCATCTTACCACTTCATTAGTAAAACACAAGAACATATATATAATATCTACATTGAAGGGTGTGTGCATCTTTTTAAAAACAGGACCCTCGATGGCAAAATGAATCCTTTTGTTTAGTGGACCGTATATGGAACTCTTCTTTTTCTCTCTTTTTTTAACACTTTTTCCAATGCTGGGTGCATACACACCCATCCCTCCGTCACCCCTCCCCTCCCAAGATGATGACTTGAAGCAATAATAAATTTAAGTGTATGATACATTTAGTAAAACTTACAAAAACTAATACATGACCATACTGACCCCACCCCATTTCCAAAACTAAATATGAAAATGTACACTTTGTAGTGCCAGTTTGATTTTGCTGGAGAAAACCTGTATTTCTGTATTCTGATTTATTTTTAATTGTCCACTAGTTGTTTTAGGCTAGGAGTGATTATAGAAATACAACACTTCTTTACATAGTTTGAATTGCATGCTGTTGGGGGGATGTATTTAAGCATATATAAATATAATTATTATTTTATTTACTTGTAGAACCGGCTCGTACGAAGTGTCAGAGGCAGAAGGAGTTCAGCGTGGTACAAAGATTGTTGTCCACCTCAAAGGAGACTGCTACGACTTCGCTAAGGAAGAGATTATTAACAGTAGGTCACAGTTGTTAACTTATATACATTTAATACTAAAGACCTTAGTTCAAGATTTCAAAAACAAACTTTAAACAAATGTTATGAAATGTTTCGCATTAAATTAAAACCAAAAATATACCTTGGTTATTGATGAATAATTCCAATCTGTAATACACTTTTTCTTATGAATGATTAGATTGGCCAAATTTATTAAATATATCTTTAAAAACAAAGTTCTTATTTATCTCGATTTATTACTACTTTCAGCAATGCTTACAACTGAAAAGATATTTCTACAAAAAATAGCCATCTATGTAACTGATCATAAACATTAAGCTCTCATATGAAGTTACAGATTCAACCTGAACATATATCCTCTTGAAATTCTTCTGAAATACTGAAAGGTTTATTTTCCTGAATTCATATTATATTTTAATATTCGAAAATTTGACATTTTGTCTTTATAGCAGATTCTGTTCTTGTAGTTATTTTGTTTCTCTCTTTCTGCTATTGGAAAAATGTAGCACGTTTCCTGTCAGAATTATCAAATGTTTGATGTCCAGTAACTGATAATTGTGCTCTGCTGGTGTCATTAAACAAAACAAACAAACTTTTTGTTTTCTGATTATAATGCTGTTTTTTGTTTTTGTTTTCTAGGTGTCGTCATAAAGTACAGTAACTTTGTTGGTGTTCCCATATATCTGAATGGAAAAAGAATTAATGTAGTAGATGTGAGTGAATTGAAATGAAAATTAAATAAAACATTAATTACAATTAGCATTTAGTTATTTTCTCAAGTCAGATTTTGTAGTGAAGAGTTTCTTCAAAAACAGATATGTGCTTATAATTACTGAACATAAATTTATTTCTTATATTATATAATTCGAAGCTATTTATAAGAATATGAATTCTTCCATGTTTCATTCTATTTTTAAATGGAATCATGTCGATCCAACCCCGAAGAAAACTTACTTCTTTTTTTTAATGTTTTTAATACCATCAAATACCTGTATTTTTCACAACTCTTTAACATTGTGTTTTATTAGTCCCCTACCAGTCCAACCGAAGGGACTATAGGTTTCATCTCTGTCTTTTTGTCTTTCTGTCTGTCTGTCCATCCGTCTGTCCATTTGTCCGTCTGTCCCACATATAGTTTTTTTTAGCATGCCTTGAGATATTGAGCAGAAATTTTTGATATAGCTTTATCATGTACTGTTACAGACCAAGTTTGACTTTCATGGTAATTTACCCATTTTTGACGGAGTTAATGCCCTTCAACTTCAAATCAAGATGTGAAAATTAGTTTTCCGGACTTTTGTTTTTGCAATGCTTGAAAATATTGAGAATAAATTTTGTATATAGCTTTATCACAATACTGTTACAGATCAAGCTTATCTTTCATGGTGATTTACCCACTTTTTACAGAGGTATGGCCCTTCAATTTAGGAGATACGAAAAATATTTGGGCCCAGTAGGGGACATGTATTGCTTTAGCAGTACTCTCATAGTGTTTGTCATTCATTCATCCATCCGTCCATTTATTCTCTCTGTTTTTAGGCCTTGTGGATGCTTGACCCTAAGAGTATTACAGAGGACATGCATGAAGAGTTCTATCGCTTCACGACAAACAGTTTCGACAAACCGCGCTATCATCTTCACTACAAGGCAGACGCACCCCTCAACATCCGAGCTCTCTTCTACGTCCCGGAATACAAACCTAGTGAGTATGTTGTAATAAAATAAACATGAAAGTCAATAAACATGAAGTAGCATGGCTCACCAAGTTTTAATGTTTTGTTGTTTTTTGTTTCATGGGTGCTTTTTTAATTTCTTTTGCTGTCTTATTATTGTTGTAATCATCACTATAAATAAAATATTCCAAATTTATGAGAAGGTTTTTTTTTAGATTATTTTTCTTTTTAAATTATTGTTTGATCCCAAATGTCCATTGAGGTGTTTTTTTGTTGTTGTTTTTGTCGTGTAAATTTAAAACAACACAGCAAACAATATACCGTATATCTTCGCCTGTAAGTCAATCTCGGCTATAAGTCGAGTCCCTAATTTCAAGCCCTGAAAACTTATTTTTTTTATTGACCCATTTATAAGTCGACCCATGAAAAACAACTTATAAATATTGAAATATTTCTTATTTTCAGCACATGAGAACAATAATGTACAATATTTGAACAAAAGAATGCCAAAAAAAATAGGTTATAAAAAATAAATGTGTCAAATTAACATATTTGAGTATAAATACATGGCATACTTCAACAATAAAACTTGTAAAATAATCCCCAAAACAGTAATATTTTTTGGTGAAATTTTTTTACCCTCTTATAAGTCGACCCCCCAAGTTATAAAATAATTTTTGGGTGAAAAAAATTCTACTTATAGGCGAAGATATACGGTATGTCATTCATATATTCGTTACCATGTTTTTAGAATTAATAGGGGGAAAGTAATTCTGTTAACTAATATGGTAAAATAATGGTTATATAATTATAAAATCTTTTTAAAAAAAGTTTTATTTTGTCATGTTGTTTTTGTGTTCCAGCTCTGTTTGAAATGAGTAGAGAAACAGACGTGTCACTGACCTTGTACAGTCGTAAAGTGATGATTTTACAGAAAGCTAACAACATACTGCCCAAGTGGCTGAGATTTGTTAAAGGTTTGTCATATTCATAGAAACTAATTATAAATGTAACACAATGTTTATGTACAACCACAAAACAACAAGGACTATGTCAGTCCGTCTGTTTGTCTGTAGAACATATAATACTGTAACATTTTGACAATTGGTAGTAGTAGTGTAAATCGGTGGGAAGTTTTTCATCAATCATCAGTTTTAATAATTTTGCACCAACTATCTGTTGTCGTGTTGCCTAGAGTAGACCCTACACATATCACTAATTTTACTTTTAATACATGTTCATTATCAGGTTTCTTTATGTAAGCATGAAAATAAACCTAAAATCACACATATTTCTCATTTATTTTATCATGTAAACTTTAAAACTAATTAAAGTGAATATTTTCTGTTAGGATGTCAAAGTCAGTTATTAGAACACAACCATTCAATATTTGATTATAATCAATGATTGGAACACCATTAATAATAATCAGTATGTTACATTTGGAACAGTTATATAAAAAGCATATATGTAGTGTAGTTAAAGCATATTCTTGGCTGAAGGACAATCATAAATATGGAGCAAGTTAATACTTATACATAATAATATATATTTAACTCAAGCTTGTACCTCAAAGGTTGTGGTTAGGCTATATATATTTATTATGCTTTTATTTCTTATTTGTTCCACTTGGTTATTCATTCATTAACTTATTTTTGTGCTTATATCCAATTAAGGTTCAAGCACGCTGTCCTAGGCACACACCTCAGCTATCTGGGCTGTCTGTCCAAGACAGTTGGTTAGTTGTTAGTGAGGGAGAAGAGGGTGTACTGGTCTTACATCTACCCATTGGGTCATTAAAACTTGCTTTGGGTAGGAGCCGATACCAGGCTGCGAACCCTGTACCTACTAGCCTTATGTCCGATGGCTTCATCACGACACCACCGAGACTGGTATTTATACATTAAAAACATTATTTCCTTTAACAAGAGTTATGTCCCTTAGTGTAACGTAAAACTTGACTAAGACATCTCAAATAAGAGACAAAAGAAAGAAGAGGTGTTTACAAACATTGTTATACTTTGGATAAATTAGACAGCTTTCAGAGTAAAGAATTATGCATAGATATTTTATGAAAAAAAGAGTTACTTTTAAAATACTTCTAGTGTATTCATTTATTTTTCTGTATTGCTTTATACTATCACTAGGTGTTGTTGACAGTGAAGACATTCCACTGAATTTGAGTCGAGAGTTACTGCAAGACAGCGCTTTGATCAGGTGACAATACTTTTCCATTGATAGTTAAACCTTTAGCATGTTGTGTAGCAACATTGTTTGATAGCTTTGACTTGCTCAACCTCTGCAGAAGCAAGATGTATCTCAGTGGTAGAGCACTTACCTGAAGTGTGATGGGTTGCAGGATCAATCACAATCCATGGACTCCACAACTGGCATATCAAAGGCCGTAGTCCTGTCGACATAAAAGATTCCTTACTTTGATTCAGTAGGATCTCATATACAAATAGGGTCATCATATCTTGAAAGGGAGTTCATGTTTCGCTTTTCTGTGTTAAATGTCAAGGTCACTTACTGAAGAAAAAAAAAATATGACACCTACACAAAATGATGTCACATAGCAAATTCAAAATGACACAAAGCATTCTTAAGGCAATTTACAGTATTATTGCCAAACCTCCGAGGGCCTGATGCCTTTTTAAAGATTGTAATAATACCGTTAATATGTGAATTGTGAAATACCTGAAATGTTGTTTAATTATTGAAATCCGTATTATTTACGTGTAGGAAACTGAGGATGGTGCTGACAAACCGGTTTCTGAAGTTCCTGCTGGACCAGTCTAAGAAAGACAAAGACAAGTACCTCCAGTTCTACGAGGACTACGGCATGTTTGTACGAGAGGGCATCGTCACCACCATGGAGCAAGACCAGAGGGTAGGTTCACTTCTTGTACCTACTTACACGGAAATACTTGTACTGAGTTGATAAATGTAATCCGTGTTGAGAAATTGCATAACTGCTTAGGTGGACATCATGGACACAGTTCCACAGATATTATAATTAGGTTTCCTCTGGCTGGAAAAGATATTGGTGTATAAGATTGTTGTGTGTCCCATCTAATGTCTCATCATATATATACTCACAGAAAAAAGTTCCTGTGCATCATTAAAATTTCAGTGAGACATATTTATAAAATTTTAAAATTTGTGTTTTACATAGATGTACTATTTATCTGTCAAAAGTACAGTGATCCCCTCTTGTCTTTTGAACCTGAAATACGGTCTACACAATGCTTGGTGCGCCGTCGGTGACGATATAACAGAACAACGTATTGACTTCATGTCATGGTCGTACTTTGTGATCACCTAATCGGTTGTGTAAAGTTCTTCCACTGATTGGCCTTAACACAGGGATGTTAAACTTGTCATTTCCAAATGATTCCACATGCAGGGGACAATATTTTAAAATCTGAGGTAACTGGAAGTTTGTTCACGTGGTTTTTACCTAGGTAACCAATTGTTCGGTTACGTGAATTATATTTGCGTAACCTGTGGATTACCTGATTGGTTACCTCAAAGTTACATTGAAATTATATTTAAATACATAATTTTTAGCTCAAACATAAAGTTAAAACAAAATACAAAAGAAAACGTTTTATAGAACAGTTTTTTTAATGCTTACAAATCGAAAGAAGTGACTTGAAAATGTTTCTTTTGTTTTCGTACGATCATAGCGTTGTAGATTTATTATTATTATTATTATTCACCATTTGCCATCGGGATCGCAAAAACTAATTTTTAGTTGCCCGAATCTAAAAACCACTGTCCTCGGACATCAGGCCACCATATTCTATAACCTCTGTGCAGCTTGCGGAAGTTAACGCTATTGTAAAATGACTAAATATCAGCCCAGTACTGAAACAAAATAGATACATTTGGAGGAAAAATGCCCATTCCCTGGTGTATGATTAGACTAATAATTTTCTTTTATAAATAACAAATAAAGGCTACCATTTGTCACTGATATGTAAAATTTAGTATACAGTAGACTGAAAAAAAAAAAAAAACACCCACCAAAAACCCAAGCAACAAATGTCCAGTTCCTCTGAACTATAAAACAGGCTACTCATTGGTGCATGATTAGATTAATAAACATAAATCTTATAACATAAAAAGAAAGACCACAATAATTTGACACCGATATTTTGCGGTGGTGATGCTACTTTCACTTTATCACTGGTACTTCTATACTACAGTGACGTTCCAAATGTTTGTTATTTAAAGCTCATTATGCGATGTTAGTATTTTTCAGCTTTTGTGACATTTTTGCATTTTTGTTTACGTTAAAACCGTTTTCAACCTTTCTAAAATTATAGGCAATCAAATATTATGTCTACATATATTCCTTTAGAGATAGAATAGCAGCAGATAATTTAGGCGCCTTAGCGATCCGTGCACATTTCTTTACAACTTTTGGCTCGACTCTATACTGAGTCTTCGGTCACAAGTTACAACCGTTGCAATATACCATTGGCTACTGGTTTGCTGCACATCAAGTATCTAAAAATCATACTAGTAGTATGTCTGCATGAATAAACTTACTATAATCGTGAAGTCTGCAAGTTTTAATTTCTGAACGTCTACAGGTCACGACGTAACCGATTTGCGGTTCGCGTAAATTTAATTTTGCGTAACCGACACGCGTGAAATATTGTGCCCTGCACATGTGTACCCGCTTGATATTGACGATTGGTTAACGTGATGTCACGTGTCGACTCACTAAACATGGAACATCCCTAGTATTCCTAAACTGTCGAGAACATCTCCGCAGACACTGCATAGTTTTCTGATGAACACCAATGAACACCAAAATGACTAGCAACAACGTTTGTGCCATTCTAACTGCAATCATGCCCATCTTTCAAAGAAGTTAATTTTCTTGGAGGCGTGACATCACACTGACGATGATCAGATGCCAACAAAAGTATTTTTCTGAGTGACAAGAATGTATACAATAGTTTTAATAACCAGTGATAAGAAAAATGACATCAAAGAGGAGCACGTGACCAAGAATGCTAGTAATGCAACTTATGATCACAAAGCATGAATAGCTCGTGCAATTGACTGGGCACTGCTGGGATATGGAAGGAAGTGGTTACACGTTTATTTACTGAATTTTTTAGGACCAGATTTCAAGTAAATTATACTCTATATGCAATTATTTGGTGCACAGGAACCTTTTTCCTCGAGTATATATATTAAAACAAAAAGGTACTTAATGTACTTAAATAAAAGAAAACTCATGATTTTCAAAGTGAAATCACACACAGGATTTACTTGATGCATATATAGATGTATGTGGTATGCACTGTTCTTTCTAGAACAGAAATCATTTATATAACTAATGGTTGCCACTAGGAAAACATAACCAGTATATGGTGATGGCTGGTTGCTTCTGACAAATATGACTGATTCATAAGTACATTGTTCTATGTTTGACCTCTTAATAAATTGCTTTGTTAAGCAGTGCTGGGGTGGTAAACCTTGAATACTCATACCTGTTTTTCTCTTTGGATAGTTTTTTTTATCAACATTAATTCTTGCAAAAAAAGTGTCATTTGTTGACATTAAAAATTAATTATTTGAAGAAAGTGCATTCATTTTATTTCTTTGATTTTGAAGTACAGTCAAACACGCTTATTTGCATAGCCTCCCTTCTACTCGATAGTATACAATTAACCAATAGTCCCGACTTTCATTTTGTAACATCCATCCTACTATAAAAGACAGTCTAGCACAGTGCAGTAATTAATACCAGAACTATTATAGTTGATGCATGGTGAATAGTATTTTTTATTATTATTTAAAAAAAAACAAAAAAACTTATAATTAGTATGGCATTTTTGTTTTAATCTATCGGTAATTAAGTTTTTTAATAATCTTTGTTACCTGTTGTTATTGGGCGTTGTTGTCTTAGAAACACAAACAGTGTGCGTTTAAACACTATACTGACCATCCAGTATTGTAAACAAAGTATTAGCCATGCAGTTAATGAGATAACCTTAAAACAACAGAACCATCACACAGTTCACTTTTCATCGGTGCACGTGTTTACAAAATGACATCAACTTCCGGAATTACCGCACCGTTGAATGCACCTTACTAGTAGGATTACGTGACTATGTATGAAGTTGCAGTGATGACTGGTCTGGTGTTCTTTCCAACACAAAAGATGTGGCAAGCTTTGGCATTATTTGTGATCCCTAAATGATGACTTGGCTGTTGTTAAGCAATTAGCTAGTGAGTCATTATCAGTGCCAGCCATCTACATGGCATGCATACCCATTCTAATACAACTGACTGACCTTCGTGGTGTGGTCCAACTGATTGGTACCTAACAATATTGCAGAGGTTTTCAGGGACGATCCATAAATAATGTGATTTTTTTTGGGGGGGGGGTTGGTTTGGGTTTTTTAACAATCCAACTAATCTAGTAAAGGTGCATGTACATGTGGTGGGTTTCGGTGGCAATCTCTCCCTCCCCCCCCCCCCCCCCCCCACCTAATCGAGCCATTTTTTTTTTCAATACATTTATCAAGGAGCATGTCTAAATCCATCCCCACTATAAACTTTGCTCACCCCATTAAAATAAGTGCCTGCAATATTAGAACACCCATTCTATCACTGATGTACAATAATAATTAAATAAATAATAAATAAAATTAGTTTAGACATTGACCCTGTGACAAAATGAATACAAAGCATTTAATTTTCGAAAACAAACATAGTATATAAATAATTTTTTACCGTACTTCAATATCTGTGTCATTCCAAATGTCAAGGAATCCAGTAAATGAACTCGGTCATTTTTCGCGGACGGCGGTTTGCAGCTGATGTTGTTTCACACAATTCCTCTAACTGGTACAACCTGTCAAAGTCCTCACATCCATTCTCTTCTAAAAAGCGCCTCACTCTGCCGAGTATGGTCTTAACCTCACTGATTTGTTTACCATTGTTGATGTCAAATCCTGTTGTGTAAATGCTGCACACATTTCTCCGTCAGTCTGGGTGATGTCAGTCCAATGTGCCATTGTTTGAAATGAATTGCTGGAATTCCTCATTCATTATGCAGTCCAGTTTGTGCTGTGAAGTCAGTGTCATTTGAGTTATCACTTTTTACAGGTTGCTGAACATTCTAATTTCTTGTTTGATAAGTCTACCTTTCCAAAAACAGTTTACAATCGTAGAAAACGTGACGTTATTCCAGGCTTTTCTCAGCATGTGGATGGCAGGCAACAAAGTTAGCTTTTTGGCAATGTCATTTGCACTAAGTTTATCCTCAGCATCAATGCTGTCAATTATTTTATGCACAACCTGACTTCTGCAGTGGCCGTTTAGATTTCTGATGATCAACAGATTACATGGCTGGATTACAGACAATGTTTGGCAGCAAAAACATCAACTTCACATTTCTCAGGTTTTCATTTGGTGGATGGGCAGGACAGTTATCAACTAATAACACCATATGTTGTCTCTGAAAGCGCATATCTTTTTTGAAATCCTCTAACCACTTGTTGAAGATAGCCAACGTCATCCAGGCATTCTGGCTATTATCGTATTTCACTGGAAGACTCTTTTTCCCTCTGAAACACCTCGGCTCTTTGCTCTTTCCAATGACCAGAAGTTTTCGCTTCTCAGTTCCCGTCATGTTGCAGGCTGTCATCGCTGTCGCCCTGTCCATCGCCTTTTTGCTTCTACTCACTTTCTCCAATTTTAAAGTTAATATTCAGTAAGACAGTCCAGTTTTGTTAGTGTTGTAGATGTCGTCTATGTCGTATGTTTTCAGTATGTTAGGAAGAACAATCTGTGTCCACTTACCTGCTGCTACCAGGTCTGCATCTTTCTTTTCTCCATGCATTCATTTGTAGATGTTACATCTTTCCATCTACTAAGCCATCCATTGGTGGATTGAAGTCTTCTTTATGGAGATGTTTCGCCAAATTCTTTGCTTTTCCCTTGAAAATGGGTCCGGACACAGGAATATCTCTGGACTTGGCACTGTAGAATCTTCCTGATAAGGCACCTTCCACATCCTCTGTTTTGCCAGATCATAGCTGGTTTCGTTCGTGGTTCATTTTATTAGACTCGTATTTCATGTGAATGTCTTCTCATTTATCGACAATTCTGAATACCTGTTACTGTGAACATCCCAGTTTTTTTGCTATTTCTGCTTCTGAAAATGTTTTGTCTAAAAGTTTAACAATTTTGTATTTATCAGCAAGTGACAAGTTGTTTCTTTTGTGTTTGACAGACATGATGTACACTGCATCTAATGAACAAGTGAACATCAACTCATTCTCAGTTATATTTATTAAATACATAACATCCTGGTACCTAATCCTTTATTACTAAGGCTTCTCGATGTAACACAATTAATATAGAACAATGTTTGCCCTGAACAGTCAAACATGGAACTATATAAACTTTGATATTGAAAATAATCATTGTCTTTTTTATCATTTACAGGAAGATATTGCCAGATTAATGAGATTTGAATCATCCAAGTTTCCAGCAGGGGTCAAGGTTGGTCTGGATGAATATGCTTCACGGATGAAAGCAGGATCAAGAGAGATCTACTTCCTCGCAGCTCCTAAGTTAGGAAAATACATTAATATTAGTAATATGGTCCATGAGCATTGATATTTGTAATGTTGTAATAGTTTATGGCTATGCATGGGTAGCTGGCATTGGTGTCACACTTAAAATACTCTTGTTTACTTTTACTAATTGATTCCACTACTGGTTATCAGATTATCTGTGAAATAATGCATTAAAAATATTGCAATTGGTGTAAGCAGTAAAAAATATAGTTGTATTTTTATGTATATAATTTTGTATTTTAGTCTTATCTGATATGTGAAATATTGCATTAGAAATATTGTAATTGTCATAAACAGTAGAAATATAGCTATATTTTTACATATACAATGTTGTATTTCAGCCGTCACCCAGCGGAAGGGTCTCTGTATTTTGAAGCTTTTATCTGATAATATGTGACATATTGCATTAGAAATATTGTAATTGTCGTAAACAGTAGAAATATAATTGTATTTTTACATATAAAATGTTGTATTTCAGCCGTCACCTAGCGGAAGGGTCTCCGTATTTTGAAGCTCTGAGGAACCACGATATCGAGGTTCTGTTTCTGTACGAGCCGTACGATGAGCTGGTGCTGCTCAACCTGACTCAGTTTGACAAGAAGACTCTGAAGTCAATCGAGAACGAGATCGCGGGCAGCAAGGACGACACGGAGACGGTCGATAACAAAGGTGAACTACAAACTGTGTAAAGTTTGGTGTTAATATAATTATAACCAGGCTTTCTGCGAGAAAAATAATTTGAGGGTACATAATAAAAACAAAACCGATCATAAATGCCCCTATTAGTTGCTTGGGTCTGAAATAGTTTGAAATTGGACAGTGCAATCATATACAAATGTAAAACAGCAGTTCTCTCATTATAATCTTTCTAAAACAAACAAAACTGTATCCACTAATTTTCAACATTTTAGGGTACATAATTTTACCATTCATACTCTCTGGCAGAACCCTAATAAAATATGGGAGGGTGGACTGTAGCTCAGTGGGAGACCACTCACCTGTGGTGTCATCAGTTGCAGATTCGATCGGCCTCAATGAACTCAGTGTCTTGTCTTTCCAAAGTACAAAAGTGAGATTTAGGTGGGGGTTTTTATTTTATAAAAGCAATGGCAGTGGCATCGGCATCATCATTTAGATCTGTTTCTCACAAACTATAAGTCTTAAGTCACGGAAACTTGGTTTATAGTAGCATCTATGGTGTTCATCACAGTGCACCAAGAAAGTTGTGGCAGGCTAGACATTTAATTCCATAGAATTCTAGTTTTTTCTTCCAACCAGCGCCCCATGACTGATATACTCTTTTCTTTGGGAAAATACATTTAAAAGATCACTTTCTGGGAGGAGTAGCCTATGTGGCAGCATGATTCCTCCCTCTCTCTCTCTCTCTCTCTCTCTCTCTCTCTCTCTCTCTCTCTCTCTCTCTGTCTCTGTCTCTGTCTCTGTCTCTGTCTCTGTCTCGACCAGGTGTTAAAATAACCACGTTTGAAATAAATAGCTTTGGTTTAAAACATGCTTAGGTGTTGTTACACAAATAGTCCTTTCTTTTCCTGTATCTGAAGTGATATTCATGTTGTTTAACTGAGTGATCAGTTGATAATTATTTTTTTCACTGACAAAAGAACACATTCTTAGTGTCAACATGGGTGATTTATCACTTATTGACCAATGGTCTTTTTGGTATTAAATATGTCATGATTTAAAACATTTCCAGTGTTGCATATTTGAAATAGAACATATACCCATTTGTTTCCAAAAAAGAAAGAAATGTTATTGAGAGTGGAAACCCACTGTCGCCACTTCATGGGCTACCCTTTTCGATTAGCAACAAAGGATCTTTTATATGCACCATCCCACAGACAGGATAGTACATACCACGGCCTTTGATATACCAGTCGTGGTGCACTGGCTGGAACAAGAAATAGCCCAATGGGCCTACTGACGGGGATCGATCCCAGACCGACCGCGCATTGAGCAAGCGCTTCACCACTGGGCTACGTCCCACCCCATTTGTTTCCAATGCTAAAGATTTGCTAATGCTAAAGAGTTTTTTTAAACTGAATAATCTTGAAATTGAACAAAATGAAAAGTAATCAAATGTTTTCAATAGTGTGTGGGGTTTTAAAAAAATATTTGAATGAACAGAAAAGAGCTTTATATATAACTAGAATAGTAAACTTGATGCCAGTGATCATTATTAAACTATTTCACTCAGGACATAAACTTGATAACAACTGGTAGCTCATGGACTATTCTGTTTATTTCACAGATGAAAACAGTCTCACACAGTCCGATATGACTGGACTCATGGAGTGGATGAAAAGTGTGTTAGGAAACAAAGTGAATAAAATAAAAGTAAGTTTTCTTTTATATGCTGTTCAGCTTGATTTTTGTAAGCTTATGAGTTCAGTCAGGCAGATAATTTGGCAAACTTTTCTACTCACTCAGAACTAGCCCTGCTTTTATTTACATATTTCTGTTTTCTGATAGGTCATACAGAGACTGCACTTTGACCCATGTACTACTGTGGTAGAGATCTATATAGTTAGGTCATACAGAGACTGCACTTTCACCCATGTACTACTGTGGTAGAGATCTATATAGTTCTGTTTTCTGATAGGTCATACAGAGACTGCACTTTCACCCATGTACTACTGTGGTAGAGATCTATATAGTTCTGTTTTCTGATAGGTCATACAGAGACTGCACTTTCACCCATGTACTACTGTGGTAGAGATCTATATAGTTAGGTCATACAGAGACTGCACTTTCACCCATGTACTACTGTGGTAGAGATCTATATAGTTCTGTTTTCTGATAGGTCATACAGAGACTGCACTTTCATCCCTGTACTACTGTGGTAGAGATCTATATAGTTCTGTTTTCTGATAGGTCATACAGAGACTGCACTTTCACCCATGTACTATTGTGGTAGAGATCTATATAGTTCTGTTTTCTGATAGGTCATACAGAGATTGCACTTTCACCCATGTACTACTGTGGTAGAGATCTATATAGTTCTGTTTTCTGATAGGTCATACAGAGACTTGCACTTTCACCCATGTACTACTGTGGTAGAGATCTATATAGTTCTGTTTTCTGATAGATCACGAGGAACATTTTGTTTAGTATCGTGTTACAATTTGCTATACAAGATTCAGAGATTGCTACACAATTTTAAAAGATTAAACAGTCATTTCTAATCAAGATTTTGAAAACAAAATGTTCCCTGGACTGTCATACAGAGACTGCACAATCACCCCTGTATTGTGACTGTGGTGGAGTCTATATATTTCTGTTTTCTGATAGGTCACACAGAGACTACACAATCCCCCTTGTATTGTGACTGTGGAGGAGTCGATATATTTCTGTTTTTTGATAGGTCACACAGAGACTGTACAGTCACCCCCTGTATTGTGACTGTGGTGGAGATCTATATATTTCTGTGTTTTGATAGGTCACACAAAGACTGCATAATCACCCTTGTATTGTGACTGTGGTGGAAATGGGGTCAGCACGACATTTCCTGCGTACATCTCTTGCTGACAAGACTCCTGAAGAAAGATACAGACTGCTGCAGCCAACACTAGAACTGAATCCAAGGTGAACTTGTCAAATATTTGTTAAACTCTTATTTATTTATTACCACGTTCCTGACATTCATTCTCACATTACATCTTAGTATTTTATACTGATATTACTATACTAGCAGTGAATTAAATTTGATTTCCAATACCATGTTTCCATGGTTTCTTTCTGTCAGTTCATTTACTCTACCAGCCTTAGTGGCATGGTGGGTTCCGAATGTTCTGGGTAAGCCCACCACTGACTCCAACCTGTCATGGGTTCTAATGGGGAGATGTTTGGGTTGTAGGATAAAATCCCCTAGGTAGAACCATTCTTTGATTGTTTTTTCCCCCATCCCATGATTGGGCTATTTCTCATTTCATTCAGTGCACCATGACTGGTATATCAAAGGCTGTAGTATGTGCTGTTCTGTCTGTGGGGGAAAGTGCATATAAAAGATACCTTGCTGCTAATGGAAATATATAGATTATGTATCACAATTATAAAAATTTTGGCAATCATTTCATTTCATTTCCACTTATTTTCATGCTTGTATCCAATTAAGGTTCAAGCAGGCTGTCCTGGGCACACACCTCAGCTATCTGGGCTGTCTGACCAGGACAGTGGGTTAGTTGTTGGTGGTTAGATGTTAGTGAGAGAGAAGAGGGTGTAGTGGTCTTACACCTACCCAATGAGTTGTTAAAACTCGCTCTGATTGAGAGCCGGTACTGGGCTGCGAACCATGTGCCTACCAGCATTATGTCTGATGGCTTAACCACAACACTACCAAGGCCAGTTTAACAATCCAAAGGAAGCTACTCTTATTGACTTAAGACACACAATATACCAAAGAGCCATTATTAATGGAGTTTTATTTATTTTACCTGTAGCCATCCACTGGTAAAGAAGCTGAATAGTCTCTCAACATCTGATCCCAGTTTGGCTACGCTCTTAGCAGAACAGGTAGGAGTAATTGCTTTTTAAAACATTTTCCTTTATAACTTGATCAGGTGTAATAGCCCAAAATATACCCCCAGCCAAACTAGCCTGTTTTATACCCCAGTGTATAAACTGGACTAGCCCAGAATATACCCCGGGATATAAAACAGGCTAGCCCAGAATATATCTCTCTAGTCCATATTATTTATTTATTTATTTTGTATATAGGTTAGTAATAAAAAATGAGGGTTAGGGGTATAAAACAGGCTAGCCCACTTTAACCCTAGGTATAGTTTGGTGGGGGTTATATTTTGGGTTGTTACACCGATATCACTCTACATTAACTATTGTCATCAGGTTGTTGTCATTTGTGCTAAAATTAAACTTTTTATCTTTTAGTCAAGTGAATTTGACATCCTTAGAATAATATATTTGTTTGTGTTGGGATGTCATTATTAATTTGTTTGTACATTCATTCATTCATTCATTCATTCATTCATTCATTCATTCATTCATTCATTCATTCATTCATTGTCCTGTACGTCCATCCCACATAGAGTTTTCTGGATATTTGTTTCAGAATGCTTTGAGATTATACTATTACAGATTAATTTTCAATTCCAGACTTTTTCTTGCAATGCCTGAAATTTTGTTTATAACTTTATCATGTACTGTTACAGATCAAATTTGGCTTTCATCAATATTTACCCATGTTTGACGGAGTTATGGCCCTTGTTATCCAGATATTTTTTTGAAATGCCTCAAAATATTGATCTAGTGGTATTTAAAAAAAAGTTTAATGTGTATATCTTTATCATGTTCTGTAACGGATCAACTTCAATTTTCATGGCAATTTACCCATATTTCACAGATTTATGGCCTTTGAACTTTGACGATGTTTTCCTCTCTGTTTTGTTTTTCAATGCCTGAAGATATTGATCTGCAATTTTGTGTATTGCTTTATCATACAGTTACAGATCCAGTTTGAATTTCATGAAGATTTACAATTTTTTGACAGTTATGGCCCTTGAACTTACAAGATTTGTTTTCTAGGCTTTTTCTTTTCTTGCAATGCCTCAAGATATGGCACTGAAGTTATGTGTATAGCTTTATCATGTACTGTTACAGTTTAACTTTCATAGCGATTTACTAATTTTTCTCAGAATTTAGGAGATAAGAAAAAACATTGGGCCTGGTAGGGGGGACATGTATTGCTTTTGCAATACTCTCCAAATGCTTTTTCATTCATTCATTAGAGCTGGGCAGTATACCATATACCATTCAGTATCGGTATCATGTCAATACCGATTTACCATACCAAGCAAATGTCAAAATACTGAAATTTCGATATTGAAAAATATATCTGACGAATGCAAAGTAGCTGAAAAGAAGAGAGATGAGGGCCTTGTGTATGGAATTTAATTTTATTTAGATGAAATACCGTACCGATACCTAGGTAAATCACCCAAAAAATACTGATACCGATACCGAACCTGAAATTTCAATACCACCCAACTCTATTATTGATCAGAATGATGTAAAAATTTAGGAGCCATTTTTGTGATAAAGCTTACAATATTTGGCATGCATTATTATAGATAAAAGATATATGACTTTTTCTGCATTGTAGCAGTTATAAAAGTTAAAACAATCCCACTTAATAAATGAAATATCTCTGAGACTTTATACATGGGATGGTAAAGCAGAACATGGTGCTCATCTTCCACTCAGTTGTGACAGTTTTATGTTGTGACGGTGCACAGCGCGCTGTTAATGTAACTACATTCTGGATGTGATGGTGCTATGCTATGTCTAACATCACGAAAAAGCTCAGTCCATGATGTTATTCCTGCACAGACACATAAACTATGATAAAGGTTAAAACAACCAGATATATAAAAATTTGTAAATACTTATTCTTCTTGTATGAGAGTAATTTTTTACTAGTATTACTGATATAATCTCACTAATTAAAAATAACTAAGATGGCAAAATATAATATAACATGGTCATATTAACTGAGTTACCAGCACATGTATGTATTTAATCAACACTATCTGAAACATACAAAAAGTCTTTTCAGACTGAGATTCCACAACCACAATATTTCAATAATTCTGAGATATGCACACACATAAACGCATGCACACACGTATGCACGCACACACACACATTTAAAATATAAAAAATGTTATTATACAAAGCCTATGGTGACAGTTTGTGTTAGAGTATTATGAGGCAGGATAGAAAAATATGTCTGTGAACTGAACTTCTGTTAACAAGGACTGATTCTTTAATTACTTGGTGACTCAAGGGAAAATGAGAAACAAGGAAGTTCAGTCGACTGTAAACCATCCAGAATTAGGACAGTTTGACTCAGGGAGAACAAGGAATATGAAAGTTCCCTGAAATGTTTCTTCTCTGGGAATGCAATAGTATGACTGATGTGGAATTACGATAGTTCTTTATACTGTATACAGTGGGACCGTGATAATCTGGACTCTAGTAGTCAATAGTATGACTGATGTGGAATTATGATAGTTCTTTTAACTGTATACAGTGGGACCGTGATAATCTGGACTCTAGTAGTCAATAGTATGACTGATGTGGAATTACGATAGTTCTTTATACTGTATACAGTGGGACCGTGATAATGTGGACTCTAGTAGTCAATAGTATGACTGATGTGGAATTACGATAGTTCTTTTAACTGTATACAGTGGGACCGTGATAATCTGGACTCTAGTAGTCAATAGTATGACTGATGTGGAATTACGATAGTTCTTTATACTGTATACAGTGGGACCGTGATAATGTTCTTTATACTGTGTACAGTGGGACCATCTAGTGGACTCTAGTAGTCAATAGTATGACTGATGTGTGGAATTACGATAGTTCTTTTAACTGTATACAGTGGGACCGTGATAATCTGGACTCTAGAAGTCAATAGTATGACTCATGTGGAATTACGATAGTTCTTTATACTGTATACAGTGGGACCGTGATAATCTGGACTCTAGAAGTCAATAGTATGACTCATGTGGAATTACGATAGTTCTTTTAACTGTATACAGTGGGACCGTGATAATCTGGACTCTAGTAGTCAATAGTATGACTGATGTGGAATTACGATAGTTCTTTATACTGTGTACAGTGGGACCATGATAATCTGGACTCTAGTAGTCAATAGTATGACTGATGTGGAATTACGATAGTTCTTTATACTGTGTACAGTGGGACCGTGATAATGTGGACTCTAGTAGTCAATAGTATGACTGATATGGAATTACGATAGTTCTTTTAACTGTATACAGTGGGACCGTGATAATCTGGACTCTAGTAGTCAATAGTATGACTGATGTGGAATTACGATAGTTCTTTATACTGTATATAGTGGGACCGTGATAATCTGGACTCTAGAAGTCAATAGTATGACTCATGTGGAATTACGATAGTTCTTTTAACTGTATACAGTGGGACCGTGATAATCTGGACTCTAGTAGTCAATAGTATGACTGATGTGGAATTACGATAGTTCTTTATACTGTATACAGTGGGACCGTGATAATGTGGACTCTAGTAGTCAATAGTATCACTGATGTGGAATTACGATAGTTCTTTTAACTGTATACAGTGGGACCGTGATAATCTGGACTCTAGTAGTCAATAGTATGACTCATGTGGAATTACGATAGTTCTTTATACTGTATACAGTGGGACCGTGATAATCTGGACTCTAGTAGTCAATAGTATGACTGATGTGGAATTACGATAGTTCTTTATACTGTGTACAGTGGGACCGTGATAATCTGGACTCTAGTAGTCAATAGTATGACTGATGTGGAATTACGATAGTTCTTTATACTGTATACAGTGGGACCGTGATAATCTGGACTCTAGTAGTCAATAGTATGACTGATGTGGAATTACGATAGTTCTTTATACTGTGTACAATGGGACCGTGATAATCTGGACTCTAGTAGTCAATAGTATGACTGATGTGGAATTACGATAGTTCTTTATACTGTATACAGTGGGACCGTGATAATCTGGACTCTAGTAGTCAATAGTATGACTGATGTGGAATTACGATAGTTCTTTATACTGTGTACAATGGGACCGTGATAATCTGGACTCTAGTAGTCAATAGTATGACTGATGTGGAATTACGATAGTTCTTTTAACTGTATACAGTGGGACCGTGATAATCTGGACTCTTAGTAGTCAATAGTATGACTGATGTGGAATTACGATAGTTCTTTATACTGTGTACAATGGGACCGTGATAATCTGGACTCTAGTAGTCAATAGTATGACTGATGTGGAATTACGATAGTTCTTTATACTGTGTACAGTGGGACCGTGATAATCTGGACTCTAGTAGTCACTAGTATGACTGATGTGGAATTATGATAGTTCTTTTAACTGTATACAGTGGGACCGTGATAATCTGGACTCTAGTAGTCAATAGTATGACAGATGTGGAATTACGATAGTTCTTTATACTGTGTACAGTGGGACCGTGATAATCTGGACTCTAGTAGTCAATAGTATGACAGATGTGGAATTACGATAGTTCTTTATACTGTGTACAGTGGGACCGTGATAATCTGGACTCTAGTAGTCAATAGTATGACTGATGTGGAATTACGATAGTTCTTTTAACTGTATACAGTGGGACCGTGATAATCTGGACTCTAGTAGTCAATAGTATGACTGATGTGGAATTACGATAGTTCTTTATACTGTATACAGTGGGACCGTGATAATCTGGACTCTAGTAGTCAATAGTATGACTGATGTGGAATTACGATAGTTCTTTTAACTGTATACAGTGGGACCGTGATAATGTGGACTCTAGTAGTCAATAGTATGACTGATGTGGAATTACGATAGTTCTTTTAACTGTATACAGTGGGACCGTGATAATCTGGACTCTAGTAGTCAATAGTATGACTCATGTGGAATTACGATAGTTCTTTATACTGTATACAGTGGGACCGTGATAATCTGGACTCTAGTAGTCAATAGTATGACTGATGTGGAATTACGATAGTTCTTTATACTGTGTACAGTGGGACCGTGATAATCTGGACTCTAGTAGTCAATAGTATGACTGATGTGGAATTACGATAGTTCTTTATACTGTATACAGTGGGACCGTGATAATCTGGACTCTAGTAGTCAATAGTATGACTGATGTGGAATTACGATAGTTCTTTATACTGTGTACAGTGGGACCGTGATAATCTGGACTCTAGTAGTCAATAGTATGACTGATGTGGAATTACGATAGTTCTTTATACTGTATACAGTGGGACCGTGATAATCTGGACTCTAGTAGTCAATAGTATGACTGATGTGGAATTACGATAGTTCTTTATACTGTGTACAATGGGACCGTGATAATCTGGACTCTAGTAGTCAATAGTATGACTGATGTGGAATTACGATAGTTCTTTTAACTGTATACAGTGGGACCGTGATAATCTGGACTCTTAGTAGTCAATAGTATGACTGATGTGGAATTACGATAGTTCTTTATACTGTGTACAATGGGACCGTGATAATCTGGACTCTAGTAGTCAATAGTATGACTGATGTGGAATTACGATAGTTCTTTATACTGTGTACAGTGGGACCGTGATAATCTGGACTCTAGTAGTCAATAGTATGACTGATGTGGAATTATGATAGTTCTTTTAACTGTATACAGTGGGACCGTGATAATCTGGACTCTAGTAGTCAATAGTATGACAGATGTGGAATTACGATAGTTCTTTATACTGTGTACAGTGGGACCGTGATAATCTGGACTCTAGTAGTCAATAGTATGACAGATGTGGAATTACGATAGTTCTTTATACTGTGTACAGTGGGACCGTGATAATCTGGACTCTAGTAGTCAATAGTATGACTGATGTGGAATTACGATAGTTCTTTTAACTGTATACAGTGGGACCGTGATAATCTGGACTCTAGTAGTCAATAGTATGACTGATGTGGAATTACGATAGTTCTTTATACTGTATACAGTGGGACCGTGATAATCTGGACTCTAGTAGTCAATAGTATGACTGATGTGGAATTACGATAGTTCTTTTAACTGTATACAGTGGGACCGTGATAATCTGGACTCTAGTAGTCAATAGTATGACTGATGTGGAATTACGATAGTTCTTTTAACTGTATACAGTGGGACCGTGATAATCTGGACTCTAGTAGTCAATAGTATGACTGATGTGGAATTACGATAGTTCTTTTAACTGTATACTTGCTCAATGTGTGGTCTGTCTGGGATCGATCTCCGTCAGTGGACCCATTGGTTTTTTTCTCATTCCAGCCAGTGCACCACGACTGGCATATCAAATGCTGTGGTATGTACTGCCCTGTCTGTGGAATGGTACATATAAAAGATCCCTTGCTGCTAATCGAAAAGAGTAGCCCATAGAGTGGCGACAGCAGGTTTCCGCTCTCAATATCTGTGTGGTCTGACACCATTAATCCATTCATTAATCCAGAAATTCGGCTTCCCGGACTGGACAGCCATCATCCAAAATAAAGTATATTAAAAAAAAGACAGTTTGCTCCACTTGAATGGACATGATTTATTTCAACAGATCATTTTTTTTTTTAAAAGCAAGGTACCCATGGGACAGGGAAAATGGTTTTAAAAAATCCCTGAAGAGAAAATTCAGGGAATTTGAAATTTTGGTCTGATTCAGCGTGTAGCTTTTACATGTAGTTATAATACAACATAATGCCAAATGTTTTCCCCAAGGACCACAATGAACATTTGT
Source organism: Gigantopelta aegis (assembly GCF_016097555.1). NCBI lineage: Eukaryota > Metazoa > Mollusca > Gastropoda > Neomphalida > Peltospiridae > Gigantopelta > Gigantopelta aegis. The sequence goes on from NC_054704.1 coordinate 19,409,924, forward strand.
AGTTTTTATGGCTAGACAATATTAACGGTAACTGGAACACTGTTGAAAAAAATAATGAGTTGAAATGTACATACACACAGATATATATATATATATATATATATATATATATATATATATATATATATATATATATATATATATATATATATATATATAGTCACTACATGTTGATTATGGTATTTGGAGGTGAAGGTGCAGCTATTAGCGGTGGCAGGAGGCCCTTGTATACAATAAAAAATCAGTGGCGTTGTGGTTAGGCCATCGGTCTACAGGCTGGTAGGTACTGGGTTCAGATCCCAGTCTAGATACTGACTCCAAACCCTGAGTAAGTGCTCCACAAGGCTCAGTGGGTAGGTGTAAACCACTTGCACCGACCAGTGATCTATAACTGGTTCAACAAAGGCCATGGTTTGTGCTATCCTGCCTGTAGGAAGCACAAATAAAAGATCCCTTGCTGCCTGTCGTAAAAGAGTAGCTTATGTGGCGACAGCGGGTTTCCTCTAAAAACAGTGTCAGAATGACCATATGTTTGATGTCCAATAGCTGATAATAAGATTAAAAAATCAATGTGCTCTAGTGGCATCGTTAAATAAAAGAAAATTTACTTTTTACTTTATAATAAAAAATCATGAATATCAGATAGGAAAAATTATTTTACAACAGGGAAATTCCTAAATATGATCTCTGTAGTATGTATTGCAGGGTCCTAAATATGATCTCTGTTGTATGTATTACAGGGTCCTAAATATGATCTCTGTTTTTTGTATTACAGGGTCTTAAATATGATCTCTGTTGTTTGTATTACAGGGTCCTAAATATGATCTCTGTTGTTTGTATTACAGGGTCCTAAATATGACCTTTGTTGTTTGTATTACAAGGTCCTAAATATAATCTCTGTTGTTTGTATTACAGGGTCCTAAATATGATCTGTGTTGTATGTATTACAGGGTCCTAAATATGATCTCTGTTGTATGTATTACAGGGTCCTAAATATTATCTCTGTCGTATGTATTACAGGGTCCTAAATATGATCTCTGTTGTATGTATTACAGGGTCCTAAATATGATCTCTGTTGTATGTATTACAGGGTCCTAAATATGATCTCTGTTTTTTGTATTACAGGGTCTTAATTATGATCTCTGTTGTTTGTATTACAGGGTCCTAAATATGATCTCTGTTGTTTGTATTACAGGGTCCTAAATATGATCTCTGTTGTTTGTATTACAGGGTCCTAAATGTGATCTCTGTTGTATGTATTACAGTGTCCTAAATGTGATCTCTGTTGTATGTATTACAGTGTCCTAAATGTGATCTCTGTTGTATGTATTACAGGGTCCTAAATATGATCTCTGTTGTATGTATTACAGGGTCCTAAATATGATCTCTGTTGTATGTATTACAGGGTCCTAAATATGATCTCTGTTGTTTGTATTACAGGGTCCTAAATATGATCTCTGTTGTTTGTATTACAGGGTCCTAAATGTGATCTCTGTTGTATGTATTACAGTGTCCTAAATATGATCTCTGTTGTATGTATTACAGGGTGCTAAATATGATCTCTGTTGTATGTATTACAGGGTCCTAAATATGATCTTTGTTGTGTGTATTACAGGGTCCTAAATATGATCTCTGTTGTTTATATTACTTTATTTTTCATCAATAGATCTGATGAATATTTGCTAAATTACTTTTATTGATTTTCCAATCAAGGGAAATAGGTTTTCAGTTACGATTCAGTACTACAAAAATTTGTTAATCCAGACGCTTTTTGGAAAAACGATACTTTCCACATTAACAGGGTTCCACTATTGTTCAATATGATCTCTGTTGTATGTATTACAGGGTCCTAAAAGATCCCTTGATGCTAATCAAAAAGTGTAGTCCATGGATTGGTAGCAGCAGGTTTCCTCTCTCGTTAACTATGTGGTATTAACCATATTATCATTAGGGGTGCAATGATACGGTCAAAACCGTATTGCGATATATTGCAATATAAGAAACTGTATTGCAATATGTATTGCAATATAGTTGATATTATTTAAATTTAATATTTATGGGGTGGGTTTTTTAATGAAAACAGAAGGCCTAAACTTTTTAATGATCTTTATTAGTTTCAGCTGTCGGGCTATATTTTTATTTTTTAACACAATACTAGTCTACTAGAACACGGGTGTGATGGTGTCAAACTATTTATAAATTGTCGCATTCTGAAATCCTTACTATCGAGCTTTTCCATTGCTGCTCACTTGAAACGGAAATGTATGTATTGCAGCAATGTTTCGGCAGATAGACCGAACCAGAGCCGAGGTTATTGGCCAAGGTATTTTGAACGATCGGCCGAAGTATTCCGAGTTCAGTGAAAAACAGCGAAGTGTGATTCTCATTTGTTGGTTTATTTCTTTGAAGATGATAGCCATAGCCGTATTCCAACGTAAATGAACCATGAATGATAATGTGTAAGTAACAAAACATTTGTTTGTAATTATCGTTAACTGGTTATTTTCATTGGACTTTTAATATGTTTTATTTAGAAGTTAGAACCAAGTAAAACCAACCTATCACTTTGTATGCTAACAAGTAAGCCGACTACGCTTGGCATGATGATTACATTTGCTGTCATCGCCAATTAATAAAATGATGTGGTTTTGGTTTGTTTGTTTGTTTGCCTATTTCAAGTCAAATAAGATACAAGGAAAAAAATAGCGTATAAAAATCACGATACACAAAACTGTACCACGGTTCATATCGAGCTGATCAATTGTCGCAGTATACTGGTATACCGGTTTATCGTTGCAGCACTAATTATCATGTTGAGTGCATTGTTAAATAAAATATTTCTTTCTTTTGAACCTTACTTAACCAGCACGCCAACATCACAGAATCCCCTATTTCAAGATTCACCCTGTTAATTGACATTATGGTGTGTGTTCCTTTGGTAAAGTACAGCATCACAAATACTATTTGATTAATACCTAACATGGCTAATTAACAACTAGATAGTTTGTTATACATACATACATATATATATGTATATGTATATGTATATGTATATGTATATGTATATGTATATGTATATGTATATGTATATGTACAGTCAAACCTGTCTTAAGCGGTCAGTCAAGGGAGAAGATAAAAGTGGTCGCACATATAGAGTCTTTAAAACGTGTTTTACTGTCTGTATTGCTAATTGACGGATGTGTGCTTCACAGTTGACTATAAATCAACTTTTGACATGTCGCCTCATTCAGAAAAAAATGAAATTGGAATGTATTAAATTAACCGTTCTCAACAACTTTGTTTTCTTTTTCCATTTAATTATTTAATTCCTACTTCATGCGGTGTACTGTCATAGTAGTCTAAGGGAATTTACATATGTCAAGCATAGCCTGCCCAGAGGCAATTAGATGTATTCCAAGTCATACTTTCTTAATTGATACACAGTTGAGATGTCGGGACTGAAAGGGCACTAGTATTCCTGAAAGTGTGAACCTTATCGTTGTTGTTAAAATATCCCTTTTATATAACAGTAAACGTTTAATGTGGCCGCTTAATACAGGTATTTTAGCGATTTGGGATCCGATTTAGGTGGCCACTGGCCGCGTTAGACAGATGACTGCTTATTACAGGTGCATTTACATTATAAATCGTTTGGGAGGGAAAAAAGTGGCCGCTTACGGCAGGTGACCGCTGATTACAGGTGGCCTCTAGGACAGGTTTGACTGTATATGTAAATGTGTGTGTGTGTGTGTGTGTGTGTGTGTGTGTGTGTGTGTGTGTGTGTGTGTGTGTGTGTGTGTGTGTGTGTGTGTGTGTGTGTGTGTGTGTATACACACATTTTGCCCACTGGACTGAATTAGCCAGCTTTTGCACGGTGTTAGAAAAATCTCTACATATGTGTGACGTCATAACTCATGTTTTACTACGACTGACATCATAACTCATGTTTTACTACGACTGACATCATAACTGATGTTTTACAGAATTTTGGTTGCCATTTAACGATGTATCATTGTTTTAAATATATTTAAACAAATTAATATTTTTAACTTAATATTTATTGGTAAGTTGTTACATTTTTAAAAAGTAGGGGAACCTGAAATATGAATATTAATATCAACTATACCGAACATACGTTTTGACCACAGACATCTTGTAAAGAACGTTCAGGTCTGTTTAGCAACACCGAAACACATTCCATAGTTTGCATGTGCATCATGCAGTTGCCCCGTACACGTGCATGGGGTGTCATTCTCGATTTTGACAACTTCCAGGAAGGTCGATTAATCGCTGTGGAATATTATTTCTGTCAATCTTTTTCATTCTGTTGATCATACAGTTGTTATTGTTTTGTTTTTAATCATTTTTATTGTTTGAATTTGCGATGCGGCAATAGCCATTGGCATGCTGCAAGCAGGCAGAAGTCAGCATGAAGTGGCCAACACCTTCAATGTTTTGAAGTCAGTGATTAGTAGACTATGGAACAGGTACCAACAAACCCATGTTGACGATCGACCCCATTCAGGTCATCCCAGGGCAACGACAGGAGTACAGGATCAATTCTTCCGTAACCAGGCTCAAAGAAATCGAGCTCAAGTGGCAAATCAATTGCAAACCTTCATTCGTCCGAGTGACGAGTCAGACGATTAGAAATCGTCTACATGCAGCCCATCTTCAAGCTCGACGGCCCCAGGTTGAACCTACCTTGACAAATCGTCATATTGCCCACAGACGTAAATGGTGTAGGGAGCGTCAGAACTGGGGTATTCATCGCTGGGCACATGTCATGTTTTTAGATGAGTCCTTCTTCACTTTGGACTTCCTTGACAGGCATGGTCGAGTCTGGCGATGACGAAATGAACTGCACGCCAACGTCACAATGCAATTTTATGACAGATTTGGAGGTGGATCGGTTATGGTGTGGGGTGGTATCACTATGACTGACAAAACGCCCCTCCATATTGTGCAAGGAAGGGTCACTGGGAAGTATTACCGGGACAACATACTAACACCCTTTGTCATCCCGTGTTTGCTAGGTGTGTGGGTCGACATTTTGTTTTTCAGGACGACAATGCCCATGCTCATCATGCATGAATCATCAATGCTCACCTCTAGCAGCACAACATCTATCGAATGCCATGGCCAGTAATGAGCCCAGACCTTTCCCCCATTGAACACGTCTGGGACATGATAGGGAGACGTGTGCATCAATGTCAAACACCACCGACCACGTTAGTGGAACTTGGTCAGATGCTGCAAGAGGAATGGAACAGACTTCCTTAAATGGCCATTAGGAGACTCATATGCAGTATGCCTCATTGACTGAATGAATATCTGACACATCGTGGCGATATCACCCACTACTGATAAAAAACGTCAACTTTCAAATTTCACTTCTGACCCCTATCGTCCTTCAAGATCTTTGGTGGTAATAAAACCTACTGTAATACTGAACTACCGGTTATAATGTTTGCCCAATTAATTCATTATTATCATATAACCATTCCCCACAGCTAATATACCTTACAATTTTGGCAATTGTAAATTCTTATTAGAGTTCCCCTACTTTTTTTGAAGAGTATATATATATATATTTAAACTACACATTAAAAAAAAATGATTTACCATTTGCTTGAATCTAGTGTACCCACTTCATTTATTTGAAGAAATATTGTTTTAAAAAACACAAAAAAAAACATGCATAAATTCAGTGTATTGTTTGAATGTACCGGTACCATTCCCCACCTTCTGAACATTATTATAGTGTTATGTAACAGGTGCTTGTTTACCACATGCTTATAAACTGAATGTGTTAGGTAAATAGACAACTTCTTTGCTTTCATTTGTTTGAGACATAATTTACACATCCATTAAGATGTTTAAAATAAGGGATGGGTTTCTCTACATGTATGTGATTCTTTTTTCATCTGTAACATAAAGTCAGAAAGAACAATGGGCTCCCATACTGTGAAGAGTTAAAACAGATCATTTAAATAAGTTTATGACTGCAGGTAAAGTCATTGCTGGTCTGATTGAAATGGAGAGGTCACATGCTTCAGTGACTCCGACAATAAAATTATTGCAGAGGATTTGAAGGCTAGGCATTCTTTTGTTTTACAGTGAAGCCTGTCTAAAGCAGACTCTGAACAATCTGGAATCCTGTCAGTACTGGCCAAGTTTCATGAACCTGAATTTTCTAAATTCTAAAACGCGACCCTCTAAACACCGGATCCTGTATAAATATTAGGTCCCCTGCGTGATCTCGTTTAGACAGGTTACACTGTATGAGGAAATGGAAAACGTAATAAAATCATGGCTTTAGATTGCACCAAAATAAAGGCAGTAAACGTGCACAACTTATGTATGCCTAAATTAATCATGCCCTAATTAAGTACAAACATGCTGACCTAAAAACATTTCAGTGCAAACCCAGTGAAATGTTATGTTTTAGTTAATTAAAATAACTTGAAATGCAGTTCTGAATATTCACAACTCTTCATCATCTGTTAACATTATTGCACTAAAAAGACCTCGCTTCACTCAGAACAGACAACAAATCCTGTTGCACCCAATTTGGTGAGATGTAAAGTCCTGAAAGTACATGTACTAGAATATTGTTTAACATTTAACAAAAGTATGTTTTATGTTACCAGCTATTCATTGTTATCAGCATTTTCAACAGTAAAAACTATTGAAAAATATTTTATTTGCAGAAAACTTCTAATTCAGGATAGTACGGTACCTTTAAGCATTTTACACATCAGTACTGCTTCAAACTTAGATTTAAATAAATAAATAAATAAATAAATAAATAAATAAATAAATAACTATTGTGCCTGAAAAAAGTGATTATTAAATTTTATTTTAATTTCTAAGAATTTACTCTCTTTTTTCTCTTTTTATAATATACTGTGAATATTACATGTATTATAACTTCCTAAGTGTTTGTAACAATACTATGACTGTGACACCTGTGCGACAACTAGATGCTGTAAGCCAGCAGTGGGTTGTACGCAGCTGTCAAAGTGAATTATTGCCACTCAGATTATACCAACAGGGAAATTACTTGTTAAAATATTTCCTGTTGTTCTGTTCCCAGCTTCACACAGTAAAATATACCACTGAATATGGACTCCATTTAAAAATATGTGACTGTATTTAGTTGACTATCATAACAATATTTGACTAAATCATAAATACACTGTATATTCACTGCACTGTTTAGTAAAATACACTACTATAAGTATGGTCACTAAACTTTAAAATAAAATTATACCACTGTATAAACTGTAAAATATACAACCGTATATTCACTACATTTTAAAGTGTGTGACTGTATAATTCAACACTGTAAAATACATCATTAGATATACAGAAAAATCATTGAATTGAAAAATATACCACTATGTTCACTAAATAGAAAAATTTCACTGCATGTTCACTAAACTGAAAAATATACCACTGTATGTTGACTAAACTGTAAAATTCCACTGCATTTTCGCTAAATTGAAAAATATACCACTGTATGTTTACTAAACTGTAAAATATACCATTGTATGTTCTCTAAACTAAAATTCCACTGCATGTTGTCTAAATTAAAAAATACCACTGTATGTTCACTAAACTGTAAAATATACCATTGTATAATCATTACACTTTCAAATATGTGTCTTTGTTTAGACTAATACTAAAAAAAGAAAAGAAAAAAACCCCTGTACATATATTCCCTACATTTATAAATATTTTATTGTGTCTTTTGTACAACCTGTAAACTATATACATATTTTTTAAAAAGTCAAATTCACTAATATACACCACTCTATTTTCACTGCATTTTAAAATATTTGACTGTTCAGTACAACTGTAACCCAAATGCATATCTAAACTATAAAATATACCCAGTATGAGTAAAATAGGCAATTGACCATTCAATATCACATGGTCATTATTATGCTTTGTTGTCAGAAGAAAGTATATTTATGAATGCTTTAAGAAAGAATCGTACATAACGTATACTTACATTGCCAAACTTTGAATGAAAATATTATTTCCTATTTTGTATTTCACTTTTACTTATTGAATCACCCAAATTTACTAATTGTAAGATTTCTTTCCATTTAACAAACTGAGTAGTTCTGTTATGAACAAAGAGGATTTACACAGTTTTCAGAATGTATAATGTATAGACAAATGTACAATATCAATTCTGTTTATAGAGATTGTTTGACAAAAAAATTAATAATATAAAATATTTACTACCATAATCAACCGTGTTTAATTATATATTGTGGTACCAGTCCAAATCGAGTATACCTGTGCTATGTATTCTTTTGATACCTAATATAGTCATGCCTCACAGTCAAGCAGATATTGATTCCACATAATAGGAATTGATTCCAAGTCTGTGATGTTCAGAATCTCTAACAAATCGGTTCCTTGTTTTTTCCAGTGTATAAAATCCATCATTTTTTTTTTTTTTTTATATTTCTGAGGAAAGGAATATTGATCAGAAAATATTGATAATTTGTCACTAAAAGTTGTGCCATTACTAAAATGTGTTGAATGCTTTCATTAAATAAAACATTCCCTCCTTACGCTTGTGAAATTTAATATATAAAATTTTTTAAAATTCTAGCAAGAATGGTGGGGGATGTATTTTTATTATTATTATTATTTTATTATTTTTGGCCGGTGTTTCAGGGTGTCAGTGACAAAACTATGCATTTTGTTAGTGTTTGCGATGTATTTTGTGGTTTGTGAAATATATGTGTATTTTGTTGACCTATGTATTTTCTTGTGGTTGTTCGTGTGTGTGTGTGTGTGTGTGTGTGTGTGTGTGTGTGTGTGCGTGTGTGAAAGCATTGTGTATTTTGTTGGTTTATCAAAGCATTGTGTATTCTATTGGTGTTTGTGAAAGCAGTATGTATTATGTTGGTGTTTTTTAAACACTGTATGTATTATGTGTGTGTAAAAGCCGGTAATCTCTGGTGAGTGGTATTTGTTTGAGGATGTGTGTCTGCTCATCTCCACATGATGACCGTTAACACTCGGTGTCTGACCGCACCTATCACAGTGTGTGTACTTGATCACCAACTGTGGCTGTGTGTAATGATCAGCGGCAGATCATGTGATCAATGACACACGAGGTCACTGCTATTGTAGTGCAGGCTTCTCTCTCTCTCAACACACGCACTGTCCGCTCCACTGCACGGTACAAGAAACCGTGTGACTACCTTTATCAAGATGTCCTCTAGTTTAAAAAATTAACAAAATAAGAGAAGACCTGAATTAATTTGTTGGTTGTTTCAGAACAGTGTAATGAATTAACCAAGGATTAATAACAATAAATGTTTTCCATGTAATAATTTGATGTATTTATTGATAATTTGTTTATGGTTTGGCACAACATCAAGGTCAACTCATTGTTAAGTGTCAGCTTAATGAATGCATGTGGGCATTCATTGAGAATGTAATATAGATCACAAGGTGCTGTATCATATATATATTTTAATACTTTTGTCATTGTTCTGTGTATTTGACAAGTGTTGATCTATATTCTGCAATCATCTAAAAAAAATGTATATGACTATACATTGTACAACTGTTGACTTCAGTGTTCACTTTATTGCTGTTTACCTCACTGTACATTCTATAACTGTTGACCTCACTGTACATTCTACAACTATCAACCTCATTATACATTGACCTCATTGTATATTCTACAACTGTTGACCTCAGTATACATTCTACAACTATTGACGTCACTGTATATTCTACAACTGTTGACCTCACTATACATTGACCTCATTGTACATTCTACAACTGTTGACCTCACTGTACATTCTACAGCTGTTTACCTCACTTCTACAACTGTTGACCTCACTGTACATTATACAACTGTTAACCTCACTATACATTCTAAAACATTCTAAAATTATTGACCTCACTATGCAGTCTACAGCTCTATACAACTTTACAATTGTTTAGTTTTGTCACCTTTTTTTCCCTCTTTTTTTTGTTTTCATTTTACAACTGTTTACTTTGTCCTTTGTTTGTTTGTTTGTTTTTGTACATTTTATTGCTGTTGACCTCACATTCTAGAATTATTGACTGTACTGTACATTTACAGCTGTTGAATTTGATCCTATTTTGAAAATTTTATGACTGTTGACATCACTATATTTTGTTACATTTGTTGTCCATTCTTTGACGGTTGACCTTGCTTTATACCTTTTATAACTTTAAACCATATCTGTTGATAGCTTTAGATATGTTTGTATTTTTTGGCACTAGTAAATGATGTTATAATATGGTGTGGCAAGAATGCCATTTTAACAAACTTAGATTCTTCTACTTTTAACTCCGGAATCAGTTTAACAATGGTACATAGTTATTGTTGTTTCTGAGCTGATTGTTTTCTAAAGTGCACACAAAAATAGTGGTGTTTTTTATTTGTTTATTTTTATTGTAGGTTTTTTGTTGTTATTGCTAATTGGCGGAATTCCGCTTTAAAAAAAACTTCATGCCCCAAGACTCCCCCAGTCATCTCGTGCATTCTGCACTTGATTACGTGCCTTCGGCACGCATGTATCATTTTCAGCTTTTTTAGAAATGTTTCAATCACATGCCAGTTATACATATATAGTACTACTGTATTGTCACATCATTATTACATCATTGCCATAACCAATAAATTGCTAGATGGGGTGGGATGTAGCCCAGTGGTAAAGTGTTCGCTTGATGTGCGGTCAGTGTAAGATCAATCCCCGTTGGTGGATCCATTAGGCTATTTCTCATTCCAGCCAGTGCTCCACAACTGGTATAACAAAGGCCATAGTATGTACTATCCTGTCTGTGGGATGGTGCATATAAAAGATCCCTTGCTGCTAATCGAAAAGAGTAGACCATGAAGTGGCGACAGCGAGTTTCCTCTCTCAATATCTGTGTGGTCCTTAACCATATGTCTGATGTCATATAACCATAATTAAATGTGTTGAGTATATTGTTAAATAAAACATTTCCTTCCTTTCTTTAAAATGCTAGATGTGTACACACAGTTTGTAGCTGTTATGAACAGGATACCTAAATGTCATACATTAACAGTTTGTGACTTCGTAGAGCAACATTGTGTTTGTCTAAAGAATACATGCCCTGTTCAATAGAAGTAAGCCAGTGATGCATGGCACAGAGGGTGGCTGTGTGTACCTGTCCCCAAGTATGACATTCTTTCAGTTGAACAACAAAAGATGTGTTATGCAATATTTTTTATGCATTATTCATTTCGTGTAGAGATAGTGTCTGTGTTATGATGATCAGCATGTTACACTTGTAGCATCTTAAGACAGCATGAAAGTAAAGCACTCACCTGAAGAATAATGGGTCCTGGGATCAACACCCACCCCTTCAGTGGATTCATTTGATATTTTCCTATTTCTGTCAGTGCTTCATGAGTGATGTATTAAAAATGGTGGTATATAAGTGATATATTACAAATGGTGGTATATGAGTGATATATTATAAATGGTGGTATTTGAGTGATATATTATAAATGGTGGTATTTGAGTGATATATTATAAATGGTGGTATATGAGTGATATATTACAAATGGTGGTATATAAGTGATATATTATAAATGGTGGTATTTGAGTGATATATTACAAATGGTGGTGTATAAGTGATATATTACAAATGGTGGTATATGAGTGATATATTGTGGTATATAAGTGATATATTATAAATGGTGGTATATGAGTGATATATTATAAATGGTGGTATATGAGTGATATATTACAAATAGTGGTATTTGAGTGATGTATTAAAAATGGTGGTATATGCTATCCTCTCTTAGAGCAAGTTCATATTGTTGCTTCTAATTTATGAGAATAGCCTGTGTATTGGCAACATGTTTCTTCTTTTTATTTAGATGATGTAAAGTAATTACAATATTATGATAGACATAAAAAAAACTACAGATTAAAATGTTCATGAGGTGTTATTAAAATGTTCATGAGGTGTTATTAAAAGGTTCATGAGGTGTTATTAAAATGTTCATGAGGTGTTATTAAAAGGTTCATGAGGTGTTATTAAAATGTTCATGAGGCATTATTAAAAGGTTCATGAGGCATTATTAAAAGGTTCATGTTCATGAGGCATTATTAAAAGGTTCATGTTCATGAGGCGTTATTAAAAGGTTCATGAGGTGTTATTAAAAGGTTCATGAGGCGTTATTAAAAGGTTCATGAGGCGTTATTAAAAGGTTCATGAGGCGTTATTAAAAGGTTCATGAGGTGTTATTAAAAGGTTCATGAGGCGTTATTAAAAGGTTCATGAGGTGTTATTAAAATGTTTGTGGGGGGCAGGACGTAGCCCAGTGATAAAGTGCTTGCCTGATGCTCCGTTAGTGGGGCAGTTGGACTATTTGTTGTTCCAACCAGTGCAATGTGACTGGTAATACGAAGGCCATGGTATGTACTATCCTGTCTGTAGAATGGAGCATATAAAAGATCCCTTGTTACTAATGGGAAAATGTAGCAAGTTTATTCTCGTAAGACTACTGTACATGTCAAAATTACCAAATGTTTGACATCTAATAGCCAAGGATCAATAAATCAATGTAACTTTTTATTAAAAAAAACCCTAAACATTCCTTTTGTTTCCTTTTCCACCAATGCAGCTCTGGTGTTATTTTGATATTAAAAAAATTAATAATAATTTAAAAAATACCTGCAGTTTACTGAGATACGGTGATAATGTATTGTCTACTATGGGTCTTTGTCACTTTGTACATCAGTGCTGGGTTCTTACCTTTAGTTCTCCAGCCAGTGCATCACAACTGGTATATCAAAGGCCGTGGCATGTGCTCTCCTGTCTCTGGGATGGTGCATATAAAAGATCCTTTGCTACTAATGGAAAAATCTAGCAGGTTTCTTCTCTGAGAATATATCATGTCAGAATTACCAAATGTTTGATATCCATTATCCATCAATAAATCAATATGCTCTAGTGGTGTTGTCAAACAAAACAAACTTTAACTTTAAATTTTATTAAAAAACAACCAAAACATTCCTTTCCTTTCCTTTTTCCACCAATGCAGCTCTGATGTTATTTTTATGAAAAAAAATTAAAATTGTTGACCTGCAGTTTACTGAAATAAGGTGATAATGTATTGTCCATCATGGTCCCTTTGTCACTTTATACATCAGCGTTTGCTTCCTACCTTTAGTTCTGGAGTACACCACACTCTTAGTTGTACATGAAGGTCAACATTATTTATTTATACAGTCAAACCTGTGTTAAACAGCCACCAATGGCAGCATGAAAAGATTGTACTATAATACTCTTAAGACAGGTGAATGTTTAAAAATAGATCAGTTTGTAATCTTAATAGATGATTGGGGGTGGGGGGGTGGGACTGTTAATACAGGTGGTTGTTTAATACAGGTTAATTGGCACCATAATAGATGATTTAGGTTAACAAAAAGGTGGTCTCTTAATAAACATAGCTGTTTAATATAGGATAATTGGCACTATTATTTATGATTTAGGAGAACAAAGAGGTGGCCTCTAATCACAGTTAGCTGATTTATATAGGTGGCTAATTGAGCAGATTTGACTGTAGTTATATAAGTAAACATTTGTATTACTTATCTTAGACTTTAATCAGAAGTTTGCACCCTCAGCATAACAGCTCAGAGTTTGGTTGTGAAACTGAATTTATAATGACACTACAAAATATGTTAAAATAATTTTGTAACAAGTGGGGTTTTTTGTTGTTGTTGTGGGGTTTTTTTTTTTTTTTTTTTTTTTTTTGGGGGTGGGGGTAACCAAAAACAAATTAAACTAAAATTAATTAAATTAAATAATATGAAAAAGTGTGTATTAGTATATGTATTTTATGTAAATGGAAATTCCTGAAAAATAAAAGAATTGTTATCTGTACCAAAAATATTTTCTTATTTACAAATGTTAACCGCAGTAGTTAATGCTAAGAGTCACGTGAATTACAAGGTTCAGTATTGTCTAATACTGGTTTAAAGATGAACTTTATAAGCATACTAAACATGGTTATTATACTGCCCAATGCAGAGTATGATAGAGGCAATTATATATGATATCCTCAAAGATTTTATGTCACTTGAATGGACGCACAGTGTATGTTTTTCTTCAGATAACTCTCATTACCATAAGCTGTTTTGCTTTTATCTTTTTTTTCTCCCATTTTTTTTAATCTCCAGTTTATGTCTGTCCAGCTATTATTAAATTATATATAAAAATATTGATAACGAGTGAGGTGTACCAATGAAGTAGATAGTTAGTTAAAGGATATATTAAATATTTACATGCACGTCACTACAGACAAGGCTTAAACACCTGCGTTTAAGAAACACAGGCTTTATAAATTTGGCCCTATATGTTTTCAGGTGATGTTTTGTTGGTCCATGTAGTACAGTAGGTTAAGTTAGTCAGTTGTTTTGTAATTGTTTTAAAGTATTAGACAATTGAAAACTATCTGCACAGTAATGCTTTGATAATGAACAATAAGCAGTACCACTTAATGTAAATTGATATATGTTAATGGATTAATAAATCTAATAAAACTTAAAAAAGGACATTAAAATTTGTTCTTGAACTATAAACTTAAGGACATAAAATCAAGTAATAAATGTGATCTGTAACGTACAATGTAACTTAATAAAGGACATTAAAATTTGTTCTTGAACTATAAACATAAGGTCATTCTTGTTTTAAATTATATTGATTGACTGTAAAATATGTGGTATTGGGATTGGCCAGTAGGCAGACACCTATAAGGGACATTGTTTCTGGCTGACATAAATTGTATGACTTAGTTCACTGTGTTAGAGAGCACCTTGTGTCATCAGTGCAGAAATCATGTGTGACAAGGCAGCTCCTGTTAGCAGACCTTACCACACTTCACATATATATCAGGATGTTTTGCTAGGGTCCCTTGTTTGATGGGATTGGGAAAATCAGTGCGAGTAAATTATACTTGGGATATTTTTTTGAGACCACTGAATGATGCAGTACACCACTGTTAAATTAATTAATTAGAAAAAACCCATATATATATTGGCCAATGTTTGGACCCACAGAACGCCTGGATAAATGGAGGATTCATCACATTTTTAATATGGAAAATATCAACCAAGTCTATGCTAATCGGTATTTGTCGAGGCTCTACTGAGACAAATACCGATTAACTAGACAAGGTTGATATTTTACATATTAAAAATCACGAGTAGTGAATTCTATTTATCCTATGACACTTCTAAAATAACGTTTTAATTAAACTTTTAGTAAATCACAGTACTAAAGTCCTCGCCATTGGTAATATGAAGTCATCACGATTAGGACAAATTATCCACAGCAAGACATTACCCAGAAACTTTGCAAATTTGCATACCATTATTAACTGGGTTAATTCACTAAATTATCACATGGGTTTATGACATGGATATCATGGGTAAGTTATAGGATAAATCCCTGTATACAGTCATATTTCAATACATTTTGTTGCTTTGCATATCAGTGTCAATACATGTATATTCAATGTATTGCTGGTTATTCTAAAGTTTAGTTTCTCCGTGTGTATATATATTCAATGTGTTATCGGCCCATGTGCAGGAATTTTAGCGGGGGTGTGGGGGACGGATGGGTGTTTAAACTGTGGCTAGAAAGGTTTATGGGGGAGTGGGATCAAACCATGCTCCTCTGGATATATTGGGAGGAAAAAATAGCTTCAGGAGGGGGGTTCACCCCAAAACCTCACTTCGCCGCTGCTGCACAAATGCCTGGCTACTGGTCATGCTAAAGTTTCTAGTAGCATAAAGCTGCAATCTCTGATATGGAAGTGGAAATGTTTTATTTAATGATACACTCAACACATTTTATTTACGGTTATATGGCATCAGACATATGGTTAAGGACAACACAGATATATATAGAGAGGAAACCGCTGTCGCCACTTCATGGGCTACTCTTTTCGATTGGCAGCAAGGATCTTAAATATGCACCATCCCACAGACAGGATAGTACATACCACAGCCTTTGTTACACCAGTCGTGGTGCACTGGCTGGAACAAGAAATAGCCCAATGAGGCAATCTCGGATATATTTTTATTATTTAACTATTTGGAACAGACAGTCTTAAGTTAATGTTCTTACCACTGAATGCCAATCTCCAATATCATTTGGCTATACTCAAACAAATTATTATTATTATTTTTGCGTATTTTATTGTTGGTGTTTTTTTTAATTCAGTACATACAAAATTATTGGGAAATAAATCCAGTTTGATCTACTGTAATATAAACAACACATGACAACCAAAATCATATTGGAAATACAGACGTTGATATTCTCAGCAAGCAGATGTCATGAATGTGTGATTTCAGCTGTCAAAAAGGCTCTATTAACATGAAACAAGTTAGTGGCCAGTCATGAATGTCCTGTAAATGACAGCCTAGTAATGCAGCGTGCACTAACTTGTAACTGAATGTAGATTCTCTTCCATATCTCTTTATTATGATTCTATATCGGTTGTGAGGTGAGGTATGTTAACAAAGTCACCTTGTTACACATGATTTCAGCACTGATGATACCAGGTACAGTGCACTCTGTTTAAACTGACATCAGCCTAGCAGTCTAACGTATACATACAAAATGGCATGTGTATGTGGCTTGATTTTCTATTACTGAATTGGTTTATATACCACTAAATAATTCTAATAAAAAATATATTTTTTTAAACCAGTATGTTTTATTACTTTTGAGTTAAAAGTTGAACCCATTGTACCTGTATTGACAGGTTACTCTGTGTACATAGCATGGACCAGGCTGTTAATTTTATCACTCGTGTTTAAGAAACTGATTGATAGCGATACTGTGTAGGGCCTGGTGGGTGTAGCTGCAGGACATTTACATGTTTTTAAGAAAAACTTGTGGATTTGTGGCTTGACTGATATATATATATATATATATTTATATATATTTGTTTGCAAAAACAGTTTAATATTATTCATATATTAGTTTTTAAGTAGGTTTTTGTAGTTGTCAAAAGATATTTTTTACTTGCAAAAATAGTTTATTCTTTTTTATTTATTAGTTTTTAAGTAGTTTTTTTTTTGTTGTTATAAAATTAAACTGGGCATAAAAATGAAAAATAATTTTAAAAAGATATGCAATGTAGATCAGTTGTTAAAAGTGGCCCCACCCAATATAAAATTCTGACTATACCAGTGGTTGTTAAGAAAGCATAATAATGATAAATCAAGTTTATTGTGAATATCATGCTCTGAACTCACTGCTAATACCGTACAAATTGTACGGACCACAGAGGGACAGTGCTGTTACTGTCAGATGGCTGGTCATTACGGTAGAGTGCATGGCTGAGGTCAGTTGGTTGTGGACCACCCATTCACTGGTTTAGATTCTTTTTCCCATTCCAACTAGTGCCCCCACAGCTGGTGTATCAAGGGCCATGATATGTGCTGTCCTGTCTAGGAAAGTGCATATATAAAACAATCCTTGTCGTTAAAGAAAACATAAAGACTATATGTTTGAATTTTAAAATGTTTGACATCCAGTAGCTGGGAGCGGGACGTAGCCCAGTGGTAAAGCGTTCACTTGATGCGCAGTTGGTCTGGAATCAATCCCTGTCAATGGGCCCATTGGGCTATTTCTTGCTTCAGCCAGTGCTCCACGACTGGTATATCAAAGACTGTGGTATGTGCTATCCTGTCTGTGGGATGGTGCATATAAAAGATCCCTTGCTGCTAATAGAAAAAGAGTAGTCCTTGAAGCAACGACAGGGAAGGAAATGGTTTATTTCACAATGCACTCAACGCATTTTATTTATGGTTATATGGTGTTGGACATATGGTTACGGACCACAGAGGGAGAGGACCCACTGTCGCCATTTCATGGGCTACTCTTTTCAATTAGCAGCAAGAGATCTTTTATATGCACCATCCCATAGACAGGATAGCACATACCACAGCCTTTGATTTACCAGTCGTGGTACACTGGCTGGAACGAGAGGGCAGACTTCTTTTTGCAATGAACAGTACATCTTAAATATACGCATTTCTGTTTTGGCAACTACATGGAGGGTGGAACATAGCCCAGTCGTGAAGCACTTGCCTGATGCGTGGTCAGTCTAGGATCGACCCCTGTCGGTTGGTTTATTGGGCTATTTCTCATTCCAGCCAGTGCACCATGACTGGTATATTAAAGTGAATATAACACATCCCTTGCTACTAATGGAAAAAATGTAGCGGGTTTTCTCTTAGACTCTATATCAAAATTGCAAAATGTTTGACATCCAATAGTGTCTGTTCAGCACAAGTAAAAGCATACCAAAAATATGCATTATGAATGAAGTAACATATTCTATATATTTATTAGTATATACATTTGAGATGTATATTGATTCAGGGTTTTATGTTGGTATTTGCTGTATAGTTCAATTGTATGATGAACTGTTTTATTTTCTATAGCCAGCTGTGTCTGTGTCCCATGAATGTTAGTTGTAACACATGTCAATCACATTTGGGAAATCCCACTTCACGTTCACATTTATAAGCTGTCAAATGTCTCACAAAATATTTTAAAAATTGGGTTAAAATTGTGTTTAAATTAGTTAAATTATGGTTGTTTGTTTATGGAACAACAACCGTTTCAGTTAACACAAAGGAAATCCAATATGGCTAAAAAGAATCTATTTTATTGTCCCATATTGCATAGCCTATTTATAAGCTCTGAGGTAAAAGTTGTGTATCTTCTGAGTTAATCATTAATGCAGGTGTCAAGAAATACCTCAAGGCTGTTTCAGATGCATGTTCTCCGTGTATCTGCTAAGACTTTTTTTTTTTTTTCTGGCACTAAAATGCATTTTATTCCTTCAGGTATTGTTTGTGAATTTATTTTCAATACTGCTGGTATTTCAGTTGAGAAGATGGTCATTTTATTACTAGTCGTGATCAGCAAACAATATACATACATATTATTACTTGGTCATAATTATTATAGATTTTTATTACCGTAATTCTGTTAACTTTAGAACCCCCCCCCCCCCCCCAAATTTCACAATTAGCTCTTTTTTTAATTATAGACTGAGTTTATAGTAGTTTATTGTTTAATTCCACAACATTAATTTATTTTCCTGCTTTTATCAGCTTGTGGCTGAAGCATGATGTACTGAACATGCACAGCTCAGGTGTTTGGCTTGTCTGTCCAGGTCAGGGGCTAGTGGTTATAGGTTAGCAAACAACAAGTTAGTGTAATGGTCTTACATTTCGTCTTTTTGCCATTAAAATTATTTCTGGGTGGGAGATATTTGTTATAACCATTAAAGTAGTTATCAGGTTTGTCAGCAATTGTCAGATATTAATAAAAAATAATATATTAATAACAACCAACTTATATCTATCTGCCCATCTGCTATTAGCATAAGACCATATATATATATATAGATGTTTTACAGTGGATTGATTTGATACAGCACTATATAAGGATAGAGAGAAATATGGGAATATGTGGTATTATAGATCAAACTGATTTATATCTAATGTATAATATGCAAAGGTATACAGTGGGACTGAATGTCAGTAACACTGTTGATTAACATATGGATGAGGGTTTTAGTTGCTGTAAAAAAAAAAAATGTTTTCTATCACATCACGTCCAATTTAAGCTTCAAATTCATATTCCTGTACATATATTGATTATAGCAGCATACATGATCATTTATTACATTAAGCAGAATTTTAGTTGCGTGATAATAATAAATCATATTTTATCAACCTGTCACATTGTCTATGTTTAGCATGTCTCATACTTGACTTGTTAGGACTTTGCTTTCTGTCAATATATGTGAGAGTTATCGTGTGTCTGCTGCAGCAGTAGACTTGTAATTTAATTCGGTATTATACTTAGTGAATTACCACTACCACATCATGCACCACATGTCATTGCCATGTCATGATGCATTTGCCCTGTATCATCTTTAGGGACTTTTGGACTGTAATGAGAATCCTGTTTTCTGTCCGAAACAAACCTTTTAATTAAATGCTGTGTTACATAAACATCTCCGAGCCAGTGCATGGAGAAAATGGCCCTCCTACTATTCTGTAGATTAACGCTGGCCATATACTGAAAGAATTCTGGCAGTGCTGACATTGCAAAAGTGGAAAATCAATACGACATTGGATATTCCTGGTCAGCCGTGTAGGCCGAGGTAGCGTCAGAATGGTCTGGCTGACATTCTCTGAAAGAAGCAGTGGAATAGCTTTCTTTGGTTACAAGCCCAGGTTGGGCATTGATTTATGCGAATTCGACAAATCTTTCTTTTATAGGTTATTATGGTAATTTGGTCGAGTTATTGACATTCACAAACGAAGAATGATATGTCAGTTAGAGACACAAGTTACCATAGCGTTTCGATGGTGTTGGTTGCCTTGAAAATGTTTTATCCCGTTTTATAAATTTGTTAAGAATTTGGCAAAGGTTATCGGGCTGTTTTTACAGTCTGCCTAGTAATAAACATTTACCAAAAAAAGAATATGTCAGTTAGGGACACAAATTACTGTAGCATGTCGATGGTGTTGGTTGTTTTAAAAATATGTTTTCCCCATTTTATAAATGTATTAAGAATTTGGCGATGGTTATCGGGCTGTTTTTACAGTGCCTAGCAATGAACATTCACAAAAATAAAGAAAAATATGCCAGAGACACCAGATGCAGTACTTAGCATTTTGATGATCTTGATTGTAATGAAAATATGTTTTCCCCTTTCATAAATACATTAAGAATGGGGTGAAGATTTTCTAGCTGTTTGTATTATATAACGTGCAGCGTTATTAAGCCTTTATTGCTTCGTTACTAAGTGACCTTGAGAGTGTGAACAAAGGGAAAAAACATCTCTTAATTTCACCGATTCTGATTCTTTTAGTTAATTTTATATATATATATATATATATATATATATATATATATATATATATATATATATATATATATATATATATATATATATATATATATTAACATTTGAAGTGCTAAAAAAACACAACAACCTTAATTGGATGTTCATTTTAATGGGCAATCATCATATTGTTAAGTGCATACTCATTAAACACAATGTACATCAATAAACTATTTGAAGATTATCAATATTTCCTAAAATAGCTGCATACAGGTTGAGCTGTAGAACTGAAAGAATGTAGTTCTGTTTAGTGTTTTGTAAGCTGTGATTTAAAAGACAAATCAGTTAACCATGAGTCAGATTTAATTAACCATACACGTACAGTGCATGAGGTCATAAGTTACCAATTACCGAGGGCACATCATAACACTAAAGACGTGCTGTAAATCATATAATAATATGCTTTTTATAATATTTGTGTGTGTGTGTGACATTTGTCAGTTTAGTAAAAGGCTGCATTAAATCCGGTCCAGCCAGATGGGACTATAGGTTTTATCTCTGTTTGTCCCTCCCACATATAGTTGATGATTTTTAAAGAATGTCTTAAAGTATTGAACTGAAATTTTGTGTATAACTTTAGCATATACTGTTACAGATCAAGTTTGAGGTTCATGGCAATTTACCCATTTTTGACAGAGTTATGGCCCTAGCACTTAGAAGATATGAAAAACAAATTTCTGCACTTTTTTCACAGAACCATTAAGATATTGATCTGAAATTTTGTATATAGCTTTATCATGTACTGTTATTGATCAAGTTTAACTTTCATTGTGATTTACACACAATTCACATGGCCCTTAAATTTAGGAGAGATGAAAAATTGTTGGGTCCAGTTGGGGACATGTATTGCTTTAGCAGTACTCTCAGAATGCTTGTTATACAGGTGTATATAAAAGTATGCGTATTATTTTGTATTTAATGTTTAATACATGTTTATACATGTATTATAAATACAGAAGGTATTAACAAGTGTTTGTTAAATTCCATTTATCTTGCAGTAGGTTGTTTTAAAACATCTTACAAGACAAAGTAAGCTGAATTCAATTTTAAATGAGTTGTAAGATAAATTATATTTAACAGATTTTATTTTAGTATTTTAATGTAGTATTTTACTTGTACTTGCACAGTTAACTTATACATCATAAGTAGAAATTGTTTTCATTAGTGTTAATTGGAGTAGATTATTTGGCTTTTACGGCTCTTACAACTAGCTGCGAGGCGTAGCCCATTGATAAAGCACTTGCTTGATTCGCGGTCGGTTTGGGATCAATTCCCGTCAGTGGGCCCATTGTGCTATTCTCACTCCAACCAGTGCACCACGACTGGTACATCAAAGGCTGTGGTATGTGCTATCCTGTCTATGAGATGGTACATATAAAAGATCCTTTGCTGCTAATTGAAAAGAGTAGCCCATGAAGTCCCAACAGCGGGTTTCCTACCTCAATATCTGTGTGGTCTTTAACCATATGCACGACGCCATATAACCGTAAATAAAATATGTTGAGTGCGTCATTAAATAAAACATTTCCTTCCTTCTTCCTTACAACTATGTCATTACCATGGAGCTGTCTTGAAATCAATCAATGTGATAGCAAGTGTCAAACACTGTTCTGTCTGTCATGTGTAGAAGAACAGAAAAGGACACAAATATTTGTTCAATGACACCTCAGCACAATTTAAACTATGAATAGTCACATAGACTACTATCAATAAACGTGCAAACAATATCTTATGTGCATTTACAGTTCATACCATGGGCTGATGGCTGCGACATGAAACCCCCAATCCATTGATCACGATTGCACCTCATATCATATCAGGATAGGTCTCAACCATTGAGCTATATCCCTCCCCTTTGTAAACCAGTACATGTTAAGAATATATGATATTGAGGTCCAGCTGTTGACTATCTGTGCATGTAAAAATTCAAAAATTAATTATCACACTGGATTATGTAATTATGTTGTACACTTGAGTTATCAATGGGTGGGAGCCAGTGCTAGGATGCAAACCCAGAAGCTACCAATCTTAAGACTGATAGACTTTAGAACCACTACATCACTGAAGCTTTGGTTATATTTAATTGTAATGATTCTTAAAGTTAAAGTTACACAGAACTAGTTTAAATCAATTAATTAGGCACAGGGTATTTTTTATTATTATTATTGGTAGGAGGGTTCATGAATATTCAGGTGATTCATTATTTTCACCGTTAATTATGTCTACATGTATATGTACTTTGTCACTGTGTACTTTACTGCTTAGAAATGAACTCGGTCATCATTCACTATCACATTAGTCTTTACATGACTCATGTTATATCATTAAGACTTGATTGATACCTCATTGAGTCTGTGCAAAGAATGTACTGCATACTGTACTAGCACAACTTGGCATGCAAGGAACTCATCATGGGCTTTTTATTGTATAAAAATGTTAAAGGGAGTATTCTGAGTTGGCTGCCATTTCGTCGCAGGATCAAGCCACCTCGGTAGATCCATTCACTTGATTGGGTTCACCACAACTAGATAAAGGCCGTGCAATGTGTTGTCCTATCTGTGGGAAAGTGCATATTAAAGATCCCTTGCTGCTAATGAAAAAATGTAGCGTGTTTCCTCTGATGACTACAAGTCATAATTACCAAATGTTTGACATCCAATAGCCAATGATTAATTAATCAGTGTGCTCTAGTGGTGTCGTTAAACAAAACAAACTTCTTGTTTTGCTGCCATTGTAACATATTTACGACAACAGAGCCTTTTTGATGACAAAAATTATATACATGTATTCAAGATCTTTTTTTGTTTACAATATCAGTATCTGTATAAACAAGGTGTTTGTTGTGGTCCTAATCTTTGCAATAGCACAAACTAGATTTTATCTTCCAATAATTCTCTTACTCGATGCGCAGTCAGTCTCCGTCGGTGGACCCATTGGGCTATTTCTCGTTCCAGCCAGTGCACCATGACTGGTATATCAAAGGATGTGGTATGTACTACCCTGTCTGTTGGATGGTGCATATAAAAGATCCCTTGCTGCTAATAAAAAAAAGTAGCCTATGAAGTGGCGACACCGGGTTTCCTCTCTTAATATGTGTGTGGTCCTTAACCATATGTCCGACGCCATATAAAATGTGTTGAGTGTGTTATTAAATAAAACATTTCTTTCTTTCTTTTCCAATAATTCTGTACATACCAAAAAATATATATATAATGAAGTAAACTAAAAAGTGACTACTACAAACATTAGCACATAACACAATACTAGCATACACTGGTATTCTAAACAAGAAAATTAATTTAATATTTTATTTTATTCGTTAAAAATGCTCTGTTAGTCAGAAACGTCTTACAATGGCTGCAAACTTAGGACTGTCTCCTGTCATTGTGACCAGCACATAACAAAAGATATTTCATCGGGATTGTGAAAGAAAGTGAAATGTGACAGGGAGCTACAAGTTGACTAATCTGATTTGATGAGGAAGTCTGGTCATGATGACAAAATCAATGTTATTCATTTCGACAGAGATGGAAATGTGTTTGTCCATCAATATAGATGTCTGCTGAACCAAGTGACTGCGACAGGAAAGTGTGCTGCAAGACATGTAATCTATTTAAAATAAGTTATTAAGAAATTGGAAATTGTATGGGTTATATAGAAGGGTACACGGGAATAACCTATGTTGTCATATTTTTAGTAAGGTGGTATATTTTTGTATTTTAACATTTACAACTCTGCAATCGTAGAATATTTATACCTAAAAAACAAACATAATTTACCAACTACCTTTAATGACCTACCATAATTATAGGGTTTTAATTTAGTGTGTCCTGACTTATACAACCATTATAATACTATCTGTGTGGACATCATAGGTTATTCCTGTGGACCCTTTATATGTATTTAGCGTGAATTGGAAATGGTCTGTGTTTGAAGTACATGTAGTATTTGGCTAATAAGTCAAATGATGTTCATTATGAAAAGTACTATTTTCTTTCATATACATGTACTGGCAACATTAGCATAACACACATCTGTAATTGAATTACCCACACATACATGAAGTATTATTACTTATATTCATGAATAATGCATTAAACACAAAAACACCTGTTTCTACATGTTAACTCAAGTGATGAAAGACCTCCAGATGGTTTTGGAATTTTGGATGTCAGCAGTGACTCAGCACTACCCAAAAACTGTATTATCCCAGTTCTTGACAGTAACCCCATATGTTTTACAGTTACCACACTGCAAAGTTCAAACCTCGAGATTTCATGAAAAACAATTGTTTCTGGTAGCATGTCAACAAAATCACAGAACCAAATTACTCATTCAGGAGTATTCTTGCTTGCCCAAAATATTTGTTCACTTGTCCATCGAAAAATGTGTTTGTGAATAGATGAATACTACTGGTATAATATGTCATATGTAATCATTATAATACAATATACCAGATTAATATATATGTATTATATTATATGTATTGTATCTGTATCTTACACAAGCAGTCTCAGTGCTATGGAATACACAAGTATATGCAGAAATAAAATGAATAGTATTTATTGGCAAATGAACTGTCCTGTATTCAACCAATTGAGCAAGTGAGATCTTGCCTATCATTTGTCCGACCGTCATATTCCACTTGTCCCGGGCGTCGAGCAATGGTATTTTTTAACCCCGGCTCATTATCATGTAATATACTCTGTTACAATGATTATGCAAAAAGTTTCTGGTGGTTTCCAACAATCACAGGGCATGGAATCAAAAGGTATTTACCACAAAATTATAAATTCTGAGACATTAAGTTTTTAGATTTCTTGTCTAAGATGATTATCATCCCTGTTGTTTTGAGTACATGGGTGAGACATAGCCCAGTGATAAAACAATCACTTGAAACACAGTCATTTTAGGATCAATCTACGTCGGTGGGTCCATTCGGCTATTTCTCATTTCAATCGGTGCTCCAAAAACTGATGTGACAAAGGCTGTGGTATGTACTGTCTATCCTGTCTGTGGGATGGGATAAAAGATTCCTTGTAATCGTGCCATTGAGTGACCATAACAGGTTTCCTCTCTTATTATCTCTGTGGTCCTTAAGCAAAAAATTGTTATTAAAATATGTTGATCTTATTTGAAATATTTCTTCCTTTGTTCCACCTTATTCTGAATTAAGTTACAATGTATGTGTTTCTGTGTCTGAGTGTGTGTGTGGGGTTTTTTTTTTGTGTGTCTGAGTGTGTGTGTGTTTCTGTGTCTGAGTGTGTGTGTGTGTGTGTCTGTCTGTCTGTCTGTCTGTCTGTCTGTCTGTCTGTCTGTCTGTCTGTGTGTCTGTCTGTGTGTGTGTGTGTGTGTGTGTGTGTGTGTGTGTGTGTGTGTGTGTGTGTCTGTAGCTTAGTTAGGAGATGTAAACACACCAGCTTCTTTATTAGATATAAGTAAAATAATTATAACATGGTTTATACTCAATATTTTCCATGTTGTAAATATAATTTAAAATTAAATGTACCAAGAACAAAAATTCTTTAATACTAGTATACAGTACAAAAACCAGTGTTTTGTTGGTAATATCTGACCCCATGTTATAAAACTTTAAAGTTTAGAATGGAGGCTTTGTTAGTAAAGTCTCACCCATACAAATAACATGTTACTCTAGAACATTCTTAAATTTGGTGTTATGGGGCAGTGGATTAAGTGCTTGCTTGATGCAGTGTCGGTTTGGGTTCAATCCCTGTCAGTAGGCCCATTGGGCTATTTCTTGTTCCAGCCAGTGCAACACGACTGGTATAACAAAAGGCCATGGTATGTGCTATCCTGTCTGTGGATGGTGCATATAAAATATCCCATGCTACTAATTGAAAAATGTAGCAGGTTTCCACTCTAAAACTAAAACTAATATCCAATATTGATTAATAAATCAATGTGCTCTAGTGATGTCATTAAACAAAACTAAATTTAAGTTTGTGTTATAATCATGTATCCTAAGCTTAAACGGATCAAACCCTTCAATAAAAATCAGTAAAAACACTTATGCTCCAGGAAAACAACATATAGCTGTAAGGCAGGGTACTCATAAAACTTTTATTTGTGAATCACGATTCTGTCTGCTTTTCGACGCACTCTAGCCCATCCACATATGTCATTCTAGACCGACCTACTTACACTATTTACATTTAAAGTGGCAGTTGGCATAAGTGAAGATTTGTCTCCATGTGATAACAGTCCAACAACATAGCCATGTCCTGTATGAAAGGAATGTACTAGATGTATGGAACATTAAGTTGGCATGTACATGTATCTACACAACCGAGTACTTTTCTCAAATTCTGACTCTTAAACTTACATCTTCTGTGTGTAAATATACACTGATAGTGAATGGACAGTGTTACATGTAATAAATAGGGTTATGTTTTATTACTAGAAAAAATTACATTTTAATTGTTGTGCCTCACATGCCAGTATACCTGATGCTTTTAATATCTGGGCTAAAGAAGAAAATATTTGCATATCATTTTACTGAGAATAAAATAATGTTACTGTGCAAATTTAAGACATCTTTACAGACATGTACACAATGTTAGCAACACCTCACTACGATATTAACGAAACTGTATATAATTAATAATTTGCATTGTATTGCGTTGATGAAAGCTGTGATCTTTTTAATATACATCTGGAAAGTAATTAAGCATAGATGTGTGTGTTCACATACATGTAGTATATGTAACAGGGTGCTCGGTACACGAAATGACAACAGCTGGTTATGAAGCTTTGCACAGTTTATTGCAGATCACGGAGACGAAACCCATCTCAAACCCGTGAGGTTTAAGATGTTCCGTTCAACCATATCCACCATCACTTATAGACTACTGTAAACCTTTACATAAATTCTTATATTAAGATGCAGGACACCAAAATATCAGGAGCCCAAAAGAAACCACCATCCAGTATAATTCAATAAATGCAGGATGGCTACCTTCTAACATCAGCTGATCATGTCATGGTCAGCAGCCCAATCAAAACTAAAAACACTGTCTTCACAGACAGCAATGAAAATAGTCCTCACAAGAAACAAAGAGATGTCACAGGTATTCACTGCCCACACAGGTAAAACATGCAATTTGAAATTGACCACACAAGCCAAGTACAGAAAGAAATATACTGAAGAAAAGAAGTTATGGGACATGAAATACAAAACTAAGTTTACCATGTTATAATTACAGAAAGTACATGTCTGCCACACATACACAATGATAGCAGTCCTGATGAATGATGACCTATTTTCAGTCTTCACTCTCAAGACATTAAAGGGACATTCCTGAGTTTGCTGCATTGTAAGATGTTTCCGACTAATAAAATATTTCTACGATTAAACTTACATATTAAATATATTTTGTTATTTAGAATACCAGTGTCTGTATATTCAATGTGTTTCTGGTCGATTTAATATTTGTAAGAAGCCCAAAATGGGGAAAAATATCCGCCCGGTCCCCCCTTCCCCTAACCCTAACCCTAGCCCCAGCCATAATCCCAACCCTAACCCTAACCCTAACCCTAACCCTAACCCTAACCCTAACCCTAACCCTCAACCCTAACCCTCAACCCTAACTAAAAATAATAATGGAGGGGACCGGGCGGATATTATACCCAAAATGGATTTTGTCTTCAAATAATTTTGTACGTACGAAAAAGTTATATTTTAGGAAACAAAATGAAATTTAACCTAGTGCAAATATTACAACGATCAGAAATACATTTAATATACAGCCACTAATATTTTATGCAGAACAATATATTTGATATGTAATTACGATCGTTAAAAAGTCTCTGCTAGTCGATAACATCTTTAAAATTGCAGCAAACTCAGGAATGTCCCTTTAAAGTGGAGCTTATGCTTTGTTACCCATGCAGGCATCAAAATTAGCATTGTGTCTGGTTATCCACATACCGGTTACCACAAAATGCAGACCTGGTAAGTTAATTTATATGTCCATTATTAATATTACTATAAAATCCTTTTATAGACAGACACTTTGTTATTCATTCACATCACTGTTATGATGCTGGATTTGTACCTGTGTTATACCAACATTCAGTTGATCAAAATTCAGGTGCTTGGTTGAAGTTTAATATGATTTTGTGAAGAACAAAGTACCAGGGGTGCAGAAATAGAAAATATTTCATTAGTTCGCCAGACCGGAACCAACAAAAATTTACTAGCCTGCCAGAATTTCTACTAGTCCGCCAGCCTATAGAACAATATTACTGTTTAACTATTTATTATAATATACACTTGTCACCATTTTGAATGATCAACATCAAGTGGCAAACGAAATCAAGCACCATACCTTGATTGACAATATATAACTTGAATATAAAAAATTTCACTTTTCTTTCATATCATTTACAAAAAGTTTCTAGGAAGTATTGACCTTTGACCAACTCGGTTTCCATCATCTATTGTCAATGCGGAACATATATTGTGTATTTCATCATCATTCTGAACCATTTGTTTGAATGGTTCGGAATTTTGGCATGGCTGAAACGGTGTTACAGATTTGATGTCAAAACAATTTAAAATAATAATGATAATTTAAAAATGAGTTAGTCACAAAAAGACAGATCGCCCGTAAGACTGGTAGGTGTAGTTTTTAACTTGTATTTCTGAAGTACATACTGTTCTCTGCTTTCTTGATATGTGGTAACCTCCTGGTAACCTGAATGACCGGTCTCGACTATCTTGATATGAGATAACCTGAATGACCATTCTCGACTTTCTTGATATGTGGTAACCTCCTGGTAACCTGAATGACCATTCTCGACTTTCTTGGTATGTGGTAACCTCCTGGTAACCTGAATGACCATTCTCGACTTTCTTGATATG
This sequence comes from Gigantopelta aegis, assembly GCF_016097555.1. Classification (NCBI taxonomy): domain Eukaryota; kingdom Metazoa; phylum Mollusca; class Gastropoda; order Neomphalida; family Peltospiridae; genus Gigantopelta; species Gigantopelta aegis. The sequence continues at coordinate 19,439,812 of NC_054704.1, forward strand.
TGGTAACCTGCTGGTAACCTGAATGACCATTCTCGACTTTCTTGATATGTGGTAACCTCCTGGTAACCTGAATGACCATTCTCGACTTTCTTGGTATGTGGTAACCTCCTGGTAACCTGAATGACCATTCTCGACTTTCTTGGTATGTGGTAACCTGCTGGTAACCTGAATGACCATTCTCAACTTTCTTGATATGTGGTAACCTCCTGGTAACCTGACTGACCATTCTCGACTTTCTTGATATGTGGTAACCTCCTGGTAACCTGAATGACCATTCTCGACTTTCTTGATATGTGGTAACCTGCTGGTAACCAGAATGACCATTCTCAACTTATTTTGATGCCTGTACATGTAAGTTTGGCTCTCTTTTTTTTCCATATTAAATTTTGTTATCTTCTTTTTTAGTTGTTCGAGAATGCAATGATCAATGCTGGTTTGGTAGACGACACAAGAAGCATGGTTCAACGGCTGCACGAACTTCTGGAGAAAGCTCTACAGGACAAATAGACATCTTGCCATTCTCAAAGTTAAAGAATAGCTTGCATATGTCAGAAAAATTCATCATTCTAAGAGGCACAAAGTGAATAGTGCATTTATCACAGTGAGAAATTTAAAACAAGTTCCATAGATTTCAAAGAATAACTATTAAATATCATTATGAAAATTGTCCTCTTGCAATTCACATACACAGGTTATATTGCACGTAGTTGTAAATAGAACAGTTTTAAACATCTTACAAGTTTATATGACGGTGAACAATATTCAGTGACATATTGTGCTGGATAGATGACTATGGATCTTCTCAGAGTGCTAGTAGATCAATAGAATTATAGTTCTTTGTACAAGAGTCTTAATTTAATATACTAGAATAAAACCATCCTTATTGATGTCTTTTTGTTGTTAATGTTAGTGCGTTTAAGGAAAAGTAAAACAAAGATTTCTTTTAGCAATTCCTCAATACATTTTAATTGGTTGCTTGGTGTCTTAACACATTTGTTTTAACACTTGGTTTAGTGAGGAAAACTTCAATCACCACCGTCATGGGGATCCTATAATACCCGTAACTGAATAAAACACGATTATCCAAATATCTCTCCTAACTGTATATCTATTAGATCTCTCTGTATTGGGCAGTTCGATACCCGAGTGGCTCAGCTCTAGGTAATCAGAGATTAGATCTTATATAAAGTATATGTATATAGCACGTTTAGTTCACTAGAAAACACAACAAAACACTGCCTAGTGTCTAGTTTACACAATATTCTAATCACTTCACCGTGATACAACACACACACGTGTGATAATTGAGAAACGCTTCCAGGGGAACTTAATTAATAAAGGAATTACAACTCTATTCCTACTTGGTTAATTTTTAATTAACCCTTAACTACTCATTCAGTAACCTTGTAATACAGAATTAATACTGGAACCTATCACAATAAAGACAATAACATACAGTTTACCTAGGTCCTCTAGAATGACCGGCTAAGCTTTATATTTTTAGAACAGTGAAGCCTACAATTTACTTCGTCAGTTACACACCGGAAACACTCTCTAAATAATACAGTATTAAAATATTTAAAGTCACATCAAGGTTATACAACAGAGCAGAAAAATATATTTACCAGTCCAGACGGACAACGTTCCCTGGGAGCCTTCCTATGTTTCTCCCCGATATCTCTAAAATCCTATCTATTTATTACAAAAAATCCGAATATCGCCTGGGGGCACATCGCGGTACTCCCCCTATCATGTGAATTTTCCACAGCGACCAAGACGACATTTTTTCTTAGATGGTCAGACTAGATGTTGCCAACCGCTAGGAAACAAGGTCGTAAAACAGAACTCGCGGAGGTATTGCGTAACTACTGGCCACATGGCCTCCACACTTGGTCTGGGTGTGTTTTAGAGGGTATGGTCGCGCGGAGGTATTACGTAACAAAGTGCCCACCTGGTCTTAAGTGCATAATGGGAACAGCTCGACCACCATCGCGCAGGGTTATTACGTAACCACGCCGCACACGGCCCTCTGAAACAATTCACATCGCCACAGGCGAAAAAAAATAAGAGCATGTTCCGTCACAGCCACACAGACTACTCCTACAAAATAACACATTTCCTTACAAGTTAGGACATAACAAGATCTTTAAAATATCAGTCATGGGCAGTAATAATTGCCAGATTGATCCTGGCATAACTGAGTCTTAATTATCTACGCTGAATCCCAACCAGTGCCCATCGATTGGTATATTAGGGTCATTCCATGTCAAATGTATCACTTTTTTACCTTTTTTGCACTGACCCCCTCAGATTTTACAGAAACTTTATACACTAGTAGGGGACTCGGACACAACATCTCAGCCAAATATTTAGACCCATCAGTTGAACGGTTTCCAAGATATAGGTCACCAAAGTTTTACATAATTCATCAAAAATGAGCCATGTCATGTTATTAAAAATGTGATAACTTGGCTCCAGATTAAGCTAGGAAGGTCATTGAAATAACATTTTAAAGCTGTTTAGAAGAAGAACAAATTCCAATGAATCAAAAGCTCTAAAAATAATAATACATATTTTCAGATTGACCTCGACCTTGACCTCCCTGAAATAAGTAATCGCAGAATTTTTCAAAAAGTTCACAAAAAAATAGATATATGGGTGTAGAAAAGTCCCTATGAAGTTTAGGATATGAACTAAAAGGGTTTCTGATATAAAGCCAGTTATGTACACATGGGTGCTCAGTACTTCACTAACTGAATCACAGTGAGTACTTAATACAACAGCTTGTTTAGCCAATCGTTAATAGTTCAAATAAGCTGTAGGCCATCCTGAAAACACTGTTTCCAGTATTCATTCAACTTACACATATTTTCATGCTTATATCCAATTAAGTTTCAAGTACGCTGTTCTGGGCACACACCTCAGCTATTTGGGCTGTCTGTCCAGGACAGTGGGTTAGTTGTTAATTGTTAGTGAGAGAGAAGAGGGCATAGTGGCCTTACACCCACCCATTGAGTCATTAAAACTTGCTCTGGGTTGGAGCCAGTATCGGGCTGCGAACCCTGTACCTACCAGCCTTAGGTCTGATGGCTTAACCACCACACCACTGAGGCTGGTTGATTCCAATAATACTTTTTTAAATCAAAATTATAATGAAACAATGTTATGTAACATACACAATCTTGGAGTCCTTGCTTTCTTCAAACTAGTAAAACGATAATTACTAATTTAAGATAATTTAATATTTCTGCTAACCAAACCACACTTTGCAATTTTTACTGCAAACATACACTGAACATTTAGGTGCAGCCTTCCATATTTCTAACCTATTTTAATATGCTTAGGTTTACCTGAATGTGATGGATTAAAATATTGTCAGTCACACTCCTGATTGTGCTTCCTTCTCGGACAGACTGTACACTAGACCAGCAGGATTAATGGCTGGTTAACAGGAGTTAAAATGTCATTCACATCAGCCAGTAAAGACAAAGGGGAAGGGCCATGTGGGTGAAGAATGTTCAGTTCTTCTTCTTGCTACTCTGGGCCACTTAACAGTCATTGCCACCAGTCTTTTCACTGTTCCACCAACACCATTACATGGACCCTATCCATGGGATGTAGCAAAAATGTGTGTTGCTCTGCCTTCATTCCAAAAGCCTGTTTTTAGTAGCACAAGTTAATGAAATTATTGCAGTTCTTGTCCTCCACACCCATTTCAGAAGTATATTATCCTTTTCACTTCTGGAATAGGTGGACAGCAATGGTGTCAAGAATGTTGGATTCAGAAATTATGACATAACTTACATGGGATGCTTTTTCATGGAGTACAAAGGAATAGTTCTCCACTTGTTTCAACTCCCAAAATTTCAAAGTGGGGAATCCCATAATGAGTATATTCTGACAAAGCATTCTATTTAGAAATCAAATATGCCAAATAAATTACATAATATAGTCTGTTCAATTTAAAAGTGACACCTGATGTAGATTAGTACTATTAATTATAGTACATCAAATGTGACTTTTAAGATTAATGGAATATAAGCTACATTGGGAGTACCCATCTCAGAAACCCTTTAAATGCACATCATGAACTTCACAGGGACTGTTCTACACATATGCCAGTATATATCTGTTTTGTGAACTTTTTGGAAAATTCTGCGATTACTCATTTCAAGGTGAAGGTCAATCTGAAAATATACTCTTCAAAAGAAGAAACGCAAAACCACATTGTCGTAACATTTGGAGAATTGATTTAATTACCAAATGTTGCAGGATTGTTCACAATTCACTCTAGTCCATTGTAAGTAAGTGATAGGACACACCACCAAGGTCAAGGTCATCTGGAGTCAATACCGGGTGTGGCCTCTGCGTGTGTTGACAACTGCCTGGCACCGCCTGCCCATTGAAGCAACCTGAGTACGGATGACGTCCCACTCGGCCTGTAAGGCTGCTGCCAGCTCGGGCAGGGTCTGGGGCTGTGGTTGTCGCTGTCGGAGGCGTCGGTCCAACTCGTCCCATAGATTCTCAATTGGGTTCAAATCCGGTGATATCGATGGCCAAGGAAGGACATTAATGTTGTTGTTCTGTAGGAAAGCCGTTGCGAGACGTGCTGTGTGAGGCCTGGCGTTGTCATGTTGGAACACTGCGTTGGCGTTGGCCATAACTGGAACGATGTGTGGCCGGAGGATCTGGTCAATGTAGCCCTGTGCATTCAGGTTGCCCTGCACGTGGACCAGGTCAGTTCTGCCAGTGTGTGAGATGGCTGCCCACACCATGACACTACCCCCGCCGAATCTGTCCACTTCCTGCACGCAGTTTGCCGCATAACGTTCACCACGACGCCTATACACGCGACATCTTCCATCATGACGTCGGAGCAGAAATCGGGACTCGTCACTGAACCACACCTGTCTCCATCGCAGTTGAGGCCATTGTCGATGAATCTGGCACCACTGCAGTCGGAGTCGACGGTGTTGTGGTGTTAAGATGATACCTCGAACTGGACGTCTGGCACGAATTCCTACCTCACGTAGGCGGTTCCGTACGGTCTGGTCGGATATCCTGCGCAAACCTGGTATTGCTGCGGCTGTGGAGGTGGCAGTAGTCAATCGTTCCCGAAGGTGGCGTACCCGCCCGGGGGTAGTGACCCGTGGTCGACCGGATCTAGGGAGGTCACGTGTTGATCCATGTTGCTGGTAACGGTCCCACAGTCTGGAGATGGTGCTTGGGGACACATGGAATGCCCTGGCAACGGCCGTTCTGGATTCGCCTGCGTCTAGTCGGCCGATGGCATTGTTTCTCTGCGGTTCACTGAGACGTGGCATGTCCTGGATTGTCAACTGTCGGCCAGATACAGAGGCCAGGCAAGCGAACACCCTGCACTTTTATACTGTCGGTGTTCATGTTGCACATGCAGACAACGCACGTGCAGTGGTGACATGGTTTGCACGTGGCTGCGTTTTTGCGAATATTCACTTTTTGGAACTTTATTGTACAGTAGCTGCGTTTTATCGAATGTAACCGTGGGAATGTGTTTGGGACATGCAATGACCTTATATTCACAAAGCATGAACCGGTAGGAAACATAAAATCGGAGTTATAACCCATTTGTACCCTTTTGCGTTTCTTTTTTTGAAGAGTATATGTATTATTCTTTATAGAGCTTTTGATTTCATTGAAATTTCTTCTTCTAAAAAGCTTTAAATGATAGTTGAATGTCCTTCCTAGCTTAATCTGGAGCCAAGTTATCACATTTTTAATAACGTGACTCAGTCCATTTTTGATGAATTAGGTAAAACTTTGGTGATCTATATCTCAAAAACCGCTAGACCGATGGGACTACATTTTTGGCTGAAAGGTTATTTCCTGGGCCCTACTAGTGTTTCATTGAAATCTGAGAGGGTCAGTGTTTCGGGTGATAGAGTTGACATGGAATGACCCATTAAAGTCTGTGGTATGTACTGTCCTATATATGTAACAGAAAGTTAAATTTTGTTTTGTTTAATGACACTACTAAAGTACATTGGCTATTGGATGTCAAACATTTGGTAATTTTGACATTTTTCCATTAGTAGCAATCCCCCAGACAGGATAACACATACCATGGTCTTTGATATACCAGAAGTGCTCTGGCTGGAACAACAAATAGTCCTAGACGGACTGCACATAACAAATATCACCTGCTAATAACGAAAAACAATTGCAGCAGAATTCCTCTGAAATGTTTGATTTCCCAATAGCCATTAATTAATTGTGCTCTGCTGGTGTTGAACTTTTACTTCAAGTGTGGTAAATATAAAGTACATTTTGTACTTAGAAGACAAAGTCAGGATGAAGCTCATGTGGTAGAGCATTCATTGGGGTGAGGTCAGTTGCAGCATTCATTTCTATCAATCAACCCAGTGGTGTTTTTAATTCCAACCAGTACCCCATGAAACTGGTGTGTATCAGTTGTGTGCTGTCTTGTCAATGGGAACAATGCATATAAAATATCCTTAAAGGGACATTCCCGAGTTTCCTGCATTGTAAGATGTTTCCGACTAATAAAATATTTGTACGATTAAACTTACATATTAAATATAGTTTCTTGTTTAGAATATCAGTGTCTGTATATTCAAAGTGTTTCTGTTCGTCGTAATATTTGTAAGAAGCCCAAACTGGATTTAGTCTTCAAATAATTTCGTATACATATATGAAAAAATAAGTTTTAGGGAATAAAATTTAACCCAGTACAAATATTAGAACGATCAGAAACACGTTTAATGTACAGCCACTAATATTTTATGCAGAAACATATATTTGATATGTAATTACAATCGTTAAAAAGTCTTTGTTATTCGATAACATCTTAAACATTGCAGCAAACTCAGGAAGGTTCCTTTAACATTACTGAATATTCAGTAGTATGGTAGCATTAGGTTTCCTATCCATCTAGACCAAGTAAGATATTAAAGCAGTTAGTTTAAAAATGTGCCACGGTGTCCTTAATCAGTGGTCCTTTGCATTGTTCCCCAGGGAGTGGGACATAATCCAGCGGTGAAGCACTCACTTAATGTGTGGTCAGTTTGGGTTCGATCGCCATCAATGGACCCATTGGGCCATTTCTTGTGGTATGTGCTATCCTGTCAGTGCATATAAAAGATCCCTTGCTACTAATGAAACAATGTAGCAGGTTTTCTCTTCAAAAGTACCAAATGTTTGACATCCAATAGCCGATGATTGATAAATCAATGTGCTCTAGTGGTCAAACAAAACAAACAACTTTTGTTCCTCAGAGGTGCAACAATCTCAGCTATTTTCCTTTGGAGTGCCCCTGCGCGTATTGTAACCTCACCGTGGTGCAGGGGTGTAACATTCTCTTTGAGAATGGCTAATACAGCACAAATTGAAATACAGTAAAATTCAGTATCCGTAAAATTCTGTGATATTTGTATTTCTATTTTTGCACAGTTCTTTACAGTTTTTGTTTAAACCTTGAATTTTTATATTGATGTTGATCATCACTTTATTTATTTGCATTACCATAGTTTGAAACCCAATAGCCGATGTATTTTTCGTGCTGGGGTGTCGTTAAACATTCATTCATTCATTCCTTTGGAGTGGAAAGTTAAGCATTATACAGAACCTGTTACAGCATTGATATGACATTGTGTAAAGGTGTTACAATGTGCTGAGGTGCCATTATACAAATATTCCTTTACATAAACATTCCTGTCTGATCACCAGAAGTAGTCGTCTGATCACCAGAAGTAGTCGTCTGCTCACCAGAAGTAGTCGTCTGCTCACCAGAAGTAGTCGTCTGCTCCCCTCCTACTTAACTTGTATTTCTTCACTACTGCTAGCCACTTATCATGCAGGGATTTCTTCACTTGTGGACAGCAATTCAGCCTAACTGAAGCAAGACCAGTCTTTTTATAGATCTCCCACATTGACATACTTTGAAATGTTGTTATATTATCGTATTACCAGGTTGTCCTCATACTGTCAACATTCACTATTCTCCTTATTACAAATGGGCATGTATCTGTCCATGATGGGGTGAGGCAACTCAATGATGCAATTCATGCCCAATACAGCCCCACGATTAGAATAGCATCCATACAATACGTGTCCTGCTGCTGTTCAATAGAGTAGCATATAATGCACAGTGGACAGCACAAAGTTTGATCCGTTTAGAACCAAGCATCACAATACCCATTTTCGACACCAGATGCAATAAATGCAGCTATAAAATGCACTGGGAGTACAGACAATAACCAGCGATGCCACCCTCCTCAACAATGTTTTTTTAATTCATGTAAGTGTATGTATGTATATATATGGCTGGAGATGTCAAAAGACAAGAAGCAATAATCATCCATTTTCATTTCAATAATTCAATGACAAATATTTCCTTATACATCCCCCCCCCCCCCCCCCCCCCCCCATACACAGACAGAAAGAAATGATGGAAAACAGATGAGACTACATATAAGTCTAAATTAGTGTAGTTTTGCCTATATATATATATATATATATATAAAAAAAAAAAAGTAATTTCAGACGTCGGTAATTAACTTCCGATCAATACTATGGTCAAGGCTTCTGGTAGCAGTCAAAACATACTGTATTATTTATGTGTTCCCTTACTCCCCACCCCAACATCAGTATTTTTTATTAAATGTTTAGTTTTTAGAGCACATTAATTTATTAATCATCAGCTACTGGATGTCAAACTTGGTAATTTTGATATATAGTCTTAGAGCGAAAACCTAAATTTTTTCATTAGCAAGGGATATTTTAAATGCACCATCCCACAGAAAGGATAACACATACCACAGACTTTGATATACCAGTTGTACACTGGCTAGAGCGAGAAAATGTATTAAAAGCTACACAGATGACTAGACACAGGTGGATGATACTCTTGCTTTATTTTGTATACATTATGACAATGAAAACAATACATGCCTACATAAATACGAGTCCACTGCTTCCTGTCGTACTAACTACAGCATCTACACAGGCCTCTGCAACAACGACCATAATTTCAAATCCGACTGGTCAGGTTTAACTTTGAGCAGGTAATCAAATCATTTAAACTGCTAGATGGCTGACCTGTTAACTAGACGTACATGATACAACAAAAATGCCATATAACTATTTCACTGTTTTTATATTATCTGAGGTAATTACTAAAACTTCCTACTAAAAGATGAAAAATTTCATAATTCCTACTACGTTCTGAAGTTAAAATGACCGTTAACAAGAACATATAGAACTGAAAATACCGATACTTAATGAAGAAAAAGAAATTTGACAACACTTAATTGTAACAACCACTGGTGCTAAACATGATGCTAAAATAAAACTGATTTGAATGATTAACAAGTTACACGCGAAAATTAATTTAAAAAAAAGAAAGGAAAAGAATACTGCTTTCTTGGGAAATGGGATTCCTCAACTTGTTAAAATATATGCAAAATATAGAGGTTAACGTACTTAATTTTATGGAATGTAAACAAGCTGTGAGGAAAATAAAACACCAAATATACATTGGAAGTTAAATGGATGCGTATCGCACATTTTGGCAATACCTATGAAGAAAATTTTAATCGAAAGAATATCATCATAAACAAATCCAATAATAGTTTGTCTCAAATGTTTTTAAAATGCAATGCTGTACCACTTCCTTTCACTTAGCATGATGACCCCCACCCCCTTTATCAGTTTTAAGAATCCATACATATGATAAATTCTGAGTAATTTATGAACAATCGGCTTCGGGTACATTTTTAATGAATCTCACACATATGTTAATGATTTTCAGTTTAAATTATCACAAAATTAACTGTGCACATACACTTAACTGATCATAGATTTGTACAGAAATGCACCTATATCTATACATACAATACATAAATACACATGAAAACCATCTCACACACTGTACTATGCACCATCTGCAGTCGCATAAAATATACACACAACATCGTGGACAGGAAACAGATATATACAGTTGTATATACAATTTAGAAGATAATAAGCTACTATTTGCTATCAAGTTTATATCCCTGGGGAAATACCATTCATCTCACAGTGTATGTAGCTTCAACTACATATAGCTTCTGTAACCAATAAAAAAAACAATATTTCAAAAGGGATGTGAACTTTGTATTTGAAGATAGTAAATTCAATATTCTAATGATTAGCCTAGATAATATTCAGTATACTTTAAAGATTCTTTTTACTTTATGCCTGTTAAAACATACTTTAAAAAAAAATTCTGCTGAAATAGTCATCTTTAAATTTGACATAGCAGGATTATGATTTCCAAATATCATTATGAGTAACTATATATAATTTATGGTCAGCTACAAAGAAAATCTGTTATTCCTAATGAATCTGACCACTAGTGTAATTTACCAGTAGGTGGGAGCCACTATCATTTCAGCAAGGCATGCATGCTCACTGACATACAGAATTTGTTCAAAATCAATTTCATAACCTCGTATTTCAGTCAGTAGTAAAAGTAAACAAAATCATATATAAAGCCCCGGTTAGTAGTTACCCCCTTCCCTAAACAGGAATTTTAAGAACAAATGCATCGTTATATCGACACCTAAAAAGAAACTTGCAAATATTTGTCCATAAAAGATAAATTGAAGGATTTGTGAGTTTCAGATACACACAACTGATTAGAAGATTATTGCTGTATTTAAGCATTAATCTCATTAAAAAACCAATAGGAAATCATACTCATAATATGTTGCCAAAATGATATACTGTAATTCCAGATGTTCAGATTATTCTACTTGACCACTGGCAGGTATCCTTTCGTTGTTGCCTGGTGACAGAACCACAGTATTGTGTACAATTTTTACAATTTGAAATCGGCTAAATGGATAACTGCATCTTGATAATTTTGCATGTTGACGCCTATTCTACAAAACTGAACCACTTTATTTTCAACATACCTGGTCTTCAATCCACCAAAATAGTTATCCCATTCAGCCGGAGCTTTAATACCACTATTTACATATATCCCTTTAGATGTCAGTTCACGATACATAAAAATGAATCATAAACAAGAAAACTGTGCAATGGTGAACGGGGCATTTAAACCACAAAATAAGTCACTGAACTAAAATACAAGTGTCCTGAAATTCAATCTCTTCATACTTCGGTTGTCCTTCTGAAATACGAACGGAAGCATGGGGAGATTAGGGTAAGAACTCTCCAGTGAAAAAAAGTTCTAAACATCTTTCCATTGTAGGTTGTTAAAAGTCCCTTGTTTCACTGCAGAGATTGTTTTATATGAGCTAACTCTGTATACAAGAGATCACTGTTTGACTGACAAAATGAGGGCAACAATAAGTCCATAAAGACCCAGTACTTCAGCAAAGATAAGAATGAGAATCATTCCAACAAACAGTCTGGGTTGCTGCGCAGTTCCACGCACTCCTGCATCTCCTACAATTCCAATCGCAAATCCTGCTGCAAGTCCACTGAGGCCAACACTCAATCCTGCACCAAGGTGAAGGAAGCTCCTGCAAAAATAATAAATAAAACAGTTTAAACATTTTAATCAAAGTTAAGTTTGGCAAAACACTATTTATGGAACCTGTGGTCACTGACTTATATTACTGAAAGCTGTAGTCAACTGTGGTAAAACGCACCCTAAATAAAACCATGAATTCGACAGATTGATTTGGTGAAAAACGAAGAAAGTGATTGTCAGAATTAATTTAGTTCTTAATGAAAAAAAAAAGAAAAGACAGAAAATAATCCTACGTGACAGACCCTAATTTTAGACTATGGGGAGCCATTTAAACTAAGGGGAGCTAAAATTACTCTTTGAACTAGTCTCGGGAGAGTGATCTGGAGCGAGAATTATTGCTCCCCTTAAACGGAGAAGTCTGATGTGGGTTTCTCCTCTCTTTTCATCAGACACAAATTTCCGTACCATTATTTTACAATAGTAATAGCCAATTATTAAACAATGTGTTGTTATATATTAAACATTTATAACATGAAATGTATGAAAAGGACACGGTGACAAACAATTTTTTTGCCATCAACATCCAATTTACTGGCAAGAAATGAAGGCAACCACAACACTTGCCGTTGGTAAAATTTGAACACCACAATGTAAAAAGCTAGTATTACGATGATAATATTAGCTTACGGGTAAGCTTTAATGGTAAATGTATGGTATACTTACTTATAAAATGTGTAACCTTTCTCCTCCACGTTCTGTGATAAGACGACAGCCACAACGAGCCCATAAATAGCAATAATACCAGCCATAACAACTGGGATGACAGATTTCATGATCAGCTCAGGTCTCATCACAGCCATTGCAGATATCCCAGTTCCAGACTTCGCAGTTCCATAAGCTGCTCCAATAGCTGAAAGCATAAATATGATCCCATCAGTACATTTAATTATTACAGCAGCTTCTTGTGGAATTTGCAACTTAAATTATGTAAAATACACTGTAATATTACTGTACCTCATACCAAAATATGTTATTAATAATAACACTGGTAAGGACGCAAGTGAGCCAATTTTTCAAATTGCAGAAAATTGTACAGGTCTATAGATATATAATTTGTCTAATACCCATCTAGTGTTTAATCTTTAGTAGTACTTATACACTGTTTTCTAAAACCAAATTCCACAACACTGTGAAGGCATGTTCCAAGTATCCATGTTAGTATTTTCAAAGTTTTATGCAAATATCACAATGCTTTCTGAAGAATTGTTACTCTTAAATAGAAAAATAAAAGATTCAGTCATTTTCATGGACTACATGACTTTCCAGGAATGTTAAACGTGTTTCACGATACCACTAATTATTGGATGTCAAACATTTGGTTAATTTTTTTTATTTGTGGTCTCACAAGAAACCCACAGCATTTTCTAATTATCAGCAAGAAATCTTTTATTTGGACATTCCCACAGACAAGATGGCACATACTGGTCATGACCTTTAATATACCAGTCACAGGGTACTGGTTGGGACTGAAAAAAACATCCACGGAGTTGTATCAGTCTTGTGAGGTAAGCACCTCAGATGAGCTATCTACAAATTGAGCTAGATCCCTATCAGACTGAAAAGGATCTACACGAACACTGTAACATACATGTACAAGCCTGCAACTAAGTAAACCAATATGGTATTATGTGAGCTGATTTTTTTATTGCTGAAAGTTAGCACAAGTGTCCAAGTTATTAGCATAGTGAAAAGTCAGTCATATTTTGACTTAATCCAATTTTCAAAACAAAATCACACAATGGACGTCAAGATACCCACTTGTTTAGAGCCATGGCTCACATAACACCTTGTCAGTCCGTGTTTTTACTGTGGCACCAGACTGTATATCGTGTCGGTTGCATTGTTATTTCTAGGTCACATTAATGCCAGAAAATACTAATTATTACTTTCAATGCACATTTAATGACAATAATTTTGAATTATAAAAAATTAACAATGATTAACTACTTATTAACATTTATTTTAATAACAAATTTTCATATTCCATGACTCCATGATCCAATTCAAATTCCATGACTTTCCAGGCATGGAAGGGGAAAATAACATTTACAAATTCAGGGGACAATACTTCAAAATCTTAGGGTAACAGGAAGTCTGTTCATGTGAGTTTTACTTAGGTAACCGATTGTTCGGTTACATGAATATAGTTCTCGTAACCGATGAGTAAGGCTTACCATTCTGTGATACACTGGTGGTTAAAAAATCAAAAACTGATTTTCATTTTCATTACTAATATATGGTACTTTTAATTTTAGAATGTATTTGTTCACCACATAAATGATTGGCGGTTCTCATGATTTTAATGTTGCGTAACTGACACACGAACAGCACATCGGTTCTCATGAAATATTATGTCCTGCAAATTTCAAGACTTTTCAGGATTGTTAATGCTGGCGGCTTCTTATGGTCTTTGCCATGGAAGACGGTTGGTAAACCCCACCTATATCCCCTACATTTTCCTGGAACATTTTGGGAGAGTAACAGAATTATTGCAATGTTCCATTGTATTTCAATGCTGGCGGCTTCTTATGGTCTTTGCCATGGATCACGGTTGGTAAACCCTACCTAGATCCCCTACATTTTCCTGGAACATTTTAGGAGTGTAACAAAATTATTGCAATGTTCCATTGTATTTAAAAATTCATCTGACAGTTAGCCTAGCACCATTTTATGAGTGATCTTCAGCTCACCTTGATTTTGCTCATGGCTAAGCCTGTAATTTGTAAAGCTGTGATTAAAAACAACCGATAAGAAAACATCAACATCTCTACTTACGCTATAATAAATGTGGGGAAAAAATCCTACCATTACCATATTGGTGCATGTTTTTCTAATCACAAAGTGACAACTCTCTTTTAGAAGCTACTTATAATTTCTACAAATCAGTATTAGGTAAACTGATAATATTTATAATTATATAGGTGAATATTCTGTTTTATTGTAAGTATAATAAAATAATTTACAAAATAATTATGTGAAGCATAGCTACCACATTACATATGTAATGATGTGATCGATAATTCGTCTTTCACCGGACTTACCGCAAAACGACATAGCCGCTGTTATGCCCATTACTCCAAAGAAAGAAGTATATGGAGGTGCATCTGCTGGAAATTCGTCACCCATTTTCGTTCAGTCTTTTGTTTTGCTTGCCGAAAGAAAGATGTAAGAAATAGTAAAAGGAATCAAGACCAAAAAACACACTCCCACACGAATCTTATCAAAAATGGCGAATGATGCGTATGTCATATGATCATGTGATTCTCCGATTCCTCTTCTATAAACAGTTCTCATTTGATGGCTCCATTATGTGTTGGCCAATGAAAATACTTGTAACATTTACGTAGGTATAGCAAAAACATGGGGAAACCGGAAGCACGTGTGTGTGATTTTTCTGTAAAGACAGCTTGACATTATTAACGTAAACATTTAATCCAATAATGAAATTTTCCTACAAAGTAAGTTGAAAAATAAAAAGTATTGTAATAGAGACTAATGGGTTATGAGACAATTCGACCCCGCTACATAATCGGCCTGGTTACTAGTCATTTCGTACCAAAGTGTTGAAAGTCATTTCGTACCATAGTTTTTTGTATTTTCGTACCATAGTCGTTTCGTACCATAGTGCTTTGGTCATTTCGTACGTACTTTTTACCATCTCGTATCATAATGTTTGGTCATTTAGTACTATAATGGTTTCGTACTCTGTATCTTATTTTTGTCATGGTATGCCACTTATTTTTATTGTTGACGAATAAACGTTGACGTGTAAACATACCTTGTAAAGTGAGAAAAGGTTTAAATGAACATATATATATGTATATTGCCACTGATGATCATTTCATATGATACGAGACTCACTCCCCCCCCCCCCCCCCTGCATTAGCCTAATGTTTATTTTTTAAATCAGTAATTCAAAATTTTACTATCTATCAGTGAACTAAGCTGCACAATAAATGATTGAGGTACGAAATGACCAAACAGACATGGTAAGAAATAACCATGGTACGAAATGAACAAATAACTATGGTACGAAATGACCAGGGTACGAAATGACTTGGGTATAAAATGGTAAAATTGGGTACGAAATGACTATGGTACGAATTGACTGGTTACCATCGGCCTCAGAGGTTTTGGCCCATCAATTTTGGCCCCACGACTGTTGTCACATTCTGTAGAGTGTAGTCCTTTCCACTATGGAATTTACTATACGTTATTTATCTGCGAGCTGATTGTTTTCTAAATTTCACACAAAAATAGGAAAACATTTTTAATTTACCTACGTCAATCCAAACATTTAGACCAATAAATCTAAAAATGTTATTTTTTAGCCATTGAAATGGTCAGTTATTTTCGTTTTGTGGTGATCTACTAGTATATGAAACAAATTAAATTTTAGTGGCACTATGATGACTATCAACTTGAAATAAGTCAGATTTGTTTTAGGTGCAAACTGAATGAACCTGTGAAACTGCATTAATAGTGTTGAGCGTGTATTGTTACTTACTTCACTACAGAGGCCAGGTGTAAATGAATGGGTAAAAAGAAACAATAGGCTATATACCAGACAAGTCAAAACGTCGAGATTATCTTTATTCGTTACATAACAAAAACATCTTTCAGTATATACCATATACATTATTACAATCTTCTCCTAACCTCTACTCAACTGCTCTTCAACCCTTTACCTCTTTGTACAGCCATGAATCCTTTCTTCAACTCTTCAGCTATACTCTCCACAAACTATATATACCGGTATATATTATTATTATTAATTTTGAGAGCTCATTCAAAAATAGCGTCATAAATAAATTTGTATATACAATAATCATAAATTTAATTTAATTGTCCCATTCCCTATTATAATTACAATATTATAACTATAATAGACTATGTCTATCAAATTGTCCCCATCATACTTGATAAGCCCCCTTCTGCCGCGGACACAGCCACTGGCGATGTCAGAAAGAGAGAAGTGTTTTATTTAACGACGCACTCAACACATTTTATTTACGGTTATATGGCGTCAGACATATGGTTAAGGACCACACAGATTTTTTTTATAGACCAACTGAAGACTGATAACCCATCCCATACGTATTGGTATTGTTCGCTGTACTGCGGTCACTAAAATACTCGCCCGATATTTTTAGTTATAAAAGGTGAAGTGTGATTGGTCAATATTTAAATTATTATTTACAGACGAAATGTTACTTGGACATTGGAGTCTACGCAGTGTTGTTAGCAATCTGATTAAAATTAGTTCTACTGGTCTAAATAAGGCATTCGTAATTCACACGAAACATGTTGTATGCCCTCAGGATAATATATATTTCGGAATGTTTTCAAATTATTTTCAAATCACTGGCATGATTCTGCAAGTAAGGTTTTGATTGGTGGACATGAGCTCCAACTGGCTGCTGTTAGATCCACATGTATTAGTGGAGCTAATTTTAATTAGATTGGACATCTCCTTGGCATAGATTGAATGAGTCTCTGAATCCGGGCATGCGGAATCCTAGCCCATTCTTCCTGCAGTGCATGTGACAGTTACGGAAGCGTCTGAGGCTTCGGGTCACGCTGGCGTACACGTCTGTCCAGTTCATCCCATATATGTTCAATGGGGTTGAGATCTGGCGATCTTGATGGCTATGGCAGCACATTAATGTTCTGATTCTGTAGGAAATCCATTGTTACATGTGCCGTGTGTGGCCTGGCATTGTCCTGCTGAAAGAGTTCTCTCTGTCGATCCAAAATGAGAAGCATGTGACGGCGAAGAATTTCATCCCGGTAGCGTACAGCTGTCAGGTTGCCTTGTACGAACACAAGTTCACTTCTGCCGGTGTATGAGATGGCTCTCCACATCATGACACTCCCTCCACCGAATCTGTCAACTTGGGCGATGTAGTTGTTGGCAAAATGTTTATTGCAGCATCTGTAAACACGTTGTCGTCCATCATGTTGCTGTAAAAGGAAACGTGACTTGTCACTGAACCATACTCGCTGCCAGTTTCCCATGTTCCACCCCTGTACATTTGTGCACCAGCGAACACGTAAATGTCGATGTTGACGTCGCAGGACGTGGCCAACATATGGTCTCCTATCCCGTAAATCAGCTTCTCGAAGCCAGTTCCAAATGATTTGTGCAGACATCCTTCTCAAACCAGGTATGCGTCCAGCAGTGTTCATTGTTGTGGCAGTTTGGTGACGCAAGTACAGAACCTGGATGTAGCGATCTTGTGCTGCAGTTGTTATGTGAGGTCTTCCACTTCTAGGCCGGTCTTCAGGTGATTGAAACAGCTGGTACCTGTCCCAGAGACATGAAATGGTGCTCTGATGGACGTTCATGTGGTTTGCAACTGCTGACTGCGATTCAATGTTTTGATTCGACAGGCTTAGTCTTGGCATCTCGTAACTCATCTACATTGAAATGGAAATGAGGCATCATTGTGAGCATTGCAGCTTTAAATCACTACCCCAATCTTTTCCTGATTCGCCAAAATCTGACCATTTCATGCCGATTTCCTGCAATTGTCACACAGCGTGCAACAACATGCGTTAAATATGTTTTAGGGTGCATTTGGACATGCTGCCCCATTCCAGGTCATTCAGCAACATTGTACAAAAAAACCCGATATTTTGTAAAATCAAACACCTTTCTTCTTTCCCTATCACCTATTTTCATAATATGGAATTTTACATTGTTAATGGATTACACATTTCCAATTTGTGCGCCCTGAAATTCTGTTGCATTTCATTTATAATAACCAGTTGTAGCAGTGGAAACAATGGGCTGAATTGACGTAGCCTGTTTTTCTTAAATACATGTGTTTAAGCATTGTAAATATTTGTAGTTACACACATTTAAATACATAAACAGACTTTGTAAATTTGGCCCTGTACGTTACATTGTATGTAGTTCTGGTTGGTTACATTTGTCACCTAATATCGTGAAGATCGGTATGATGGTAACATTGCTGTCTAGAAGATACTTTGTACTTGGTGTTTAATTAAAATTAGTTAAGTGGTGTCTAGTTGTGTGTGTGTGATGCTATAAAAAAAGAATATAGCACATGTTAAAGTACTGTTCGTGGACTTTGAGTTTGACATTTCGGGTTTTTTTTGTAATAAATAAATCTTATGAGAACAGGCTTTGGGCCATCCATAAAGTATGCATATAGAAAATCTTGGATTTTGTTTAAACCCCCTTTTCCCATGTTTTGTACAGTTGATCATTACCCCACCCCTCTCCTTTGTACAAAGGATAAAATAAAGAGCTTGAATTGTATACCTTTTAAACCAATTAAAAAAATGTACTCTGTCAGAAAATACCTCCCCCCACAATACACTACTCATATGTAATGATTGAAACCCCCTCCCTCTAGGCATGTTTATGGATGGCCCCTTCACAACTCAGTAATATTAATATTTTGTTGGGGTGGTTTCTGCAATTTTTTTTAAGTTTCCTAGATAATTTTACAGATTGATTTTTCCATTGCTAGCCCTGCTTATTTTATTATTATTTTTTACATTTCAGTTTTCCAACCTTCTGGGGTCTGTGTATCGAAAAGGAAATGTCACTTTTACACCAGATGGCAATAGTGTCATCAGTCCAGTTGGAAATCGAGTCACAGTATTTGATCTCAAAAAGTACTACATATTAATACCAGATTTAGGGGCCTTCAAAGCTCGAGGGAATTGGTTGTAGAATGCATTATGTTTATATTAAAAATACATGCTTAAAAGTGTTAATTTATTTGAGTTTTTGTGTGTAAAAATCATTGTGTTTGTATGTAAAAAAACCCACAAAATTTTACATTATAACAATTGTAGAGCAGTCCTTAACAGATATTTGATCATATCATTTGTACAGGTACACGTAGTGGTGCATTTTATCTTGATACCTAGGAAGCATCATCCAGCTCATGTAGTAGTATGTGTCACAGGATCAAACCACCTCAGTGAACCCATTCTGTGTTTGGGGGTTTTCCCCACCCAGCCAGTGCACCATGACTGGTATATCAAAGGTTTTGGAATGTGCTGTCCTGTCTAAAGGAAAGTACATATAAAAGATTGTTTGCTGCTAATGGAAAAATGTAACAGCTTTATTCTAAGACTGAGTAAAAAATTCCTAAAGGTTTGACATCCAATAGCAGATGATTGATAAATCAATGTGCTCAAGTGGTGTTGTTAAACAAAATAAATTTTTAACTTCATCTTAATACCTTTACCAAGATTGATGGATGATGTGAGAGGAAGGTCACCGTAAGATCACATGCATGTTTAACCTACCTTATTGATAAATAAATTACCTGTACAGTGTTATTATCAAATTTCTCAAACACAAAACCTCTTAACAGCTTAATTTAAAGCTCAAAATGTTTGTTACATGTTAGTCTATACACTATTGTTATGTATTATGCTGATAATACACATGAACATGTTTGTTTCATTTAACTGCTGTATGCTACAAATGGTGATGTCTGTTTCAGTAACAAGTCAGAAACTCTCCCCGTTGAAAGCCGACTCAACATCGCCTGCATGGCACTTTCTCCCGATGGCTACACCTTGATTCTTGTTAATGAAGGTTTTTAAAGTTGTCTTATACTCTGTTTTATTACACACATTATTGTTTCATCACTTTGTTACACAAAGATATGCTTTACAAGTACCATTTATGTATTTATATTCCATGCCCATAGGAATGATATTAGTTCAGTTTCTAGCGAGGGGGCAGTCTTTAGCAGGGGGCACAAGCCAGATTTTTATCTTAATTTATATAGAGTAGGAACAAAAGATCTATATTTTCATCCTCAAGTGAGACTGGGGCAGTCCCCCATCTCCTCCCCTTCCCAGTTCCTGTGTCTGTATAAACATCTCTGTAGATAGTATTTTACTACATCTTCAACTGAGATGAAGTAATCTTTCATAACTTTTATTGCTATTATTTATTAGTACATTAATTTTATAGCACTGAGTATTTATACAAGTATTTTAAATTCCAAACATTTAATACTTAATAATAAATTCAATTATTTCTTTAAGATATTAGGTTTTTAAAAAATGCTTTATTATTTTGTTGTTAGTTAATTTTTTAACCTATTATTATTCAAATTCCACAAAACATCTTCCATTTTTTTAATCAACCTTTTTCTGTATTAAATTAATCCTTGACATTTAAAAAAAACCCTAGTGTTGTGTAAAACATTTTGTGGAGACCTTATTTATAAATGAACATAAGTAACTGACACCATTCATAATTTGTAATAAATATAATAACTTTTGTCCTACGCACATTTGCATTGCTTAAACACCCTTGTTTAAGAAAAACTGGCATCAGAAATTAAGGGCTCACCTTGGCCACTGCCAAATTAACAAATTGTTAATTTTTATACAAAGTTGCTTCAAAATGTAGTCTTTGGCTAACTAACATTACAATGAAAGTTATATCTGAAAATTGGCTAAATCAATATTTGTTCCAGTGTGAGCCCTGTAATGTGGCCCATAGTGTTTAAAAGGTTTTTAATACATGACAGTTTGTTTGTGTGGCCCATAGTGTTTAAAAGGTTTTTAATACATGACAGTTTGTTTGTGTGGCCCATAGTGTTTAAAAGGTTTTTAATACGTGACAGTTTGTTTGTGTGGCCCATAGTGTCTAAAAGGTTTTTAATACATGACAGTTTGTTTGTGTGGCCCATAGTGTTTAAAAGGTTTTTAATACATGACAGTTTGTTTGTGTTTGTTTTCTTTTCAGAAGGAGAAGCGATGCTGTGCAGTCTGATTAGCAAGACCGTTATTAGTTTATATCATTTTCACAGACCAGTGCACACCATCAAATTCAGTCCTGATGGAACGTAAGTGGATTTTTAATGTGGTTTGAAATTCCTCGGTCAGTTGTTAAAACATTAGTTACCTTAACTATTAGTAAAGAGAAATGTTCAAAATCGGATATTTAATAGCGACTGAAGAGATGTGTTGAAACTTCATTTAGAACAATTTACGGTATTCATGTAACAGATAAAAATCAACCTCCACTGAGGGTATTCGAACCACGGACTCTCAATACGAGAGTCCAGTTCTCTACCAATAGGGAAATTCCCACTAGCTGCTGCCAGTAGGAGCACTTTATCCAAACACTACTAATCTGTAATAAAACATTAATTTTTCTATTTGTACAAAAATATTTGAAAGCAAAATATTATGCTGACCCATGCGTTGAACAACAAGGCCCTGTTTGGAGATGATCTAAAGAAGGACCTTTTTTAAAATTAAAATAAAGTAAGATACAGGTAATGTTACAATGGATGTGATAGTGTCAGCTTTTGTGTTTAGCATAAATATTAAGTTTTCATGTTTAGCTCTATTTTTTATAAACTATATTTAACATAATGAATATCCAACTCTGTTAGTTAAAATTTGTTAAAGTTGTTAATTTTGTTTTTATTGTATAGTTTTTAGTTTTTTTTGTTTTTTTGTTTTTTTTTAAAGAAAAAAAATTAATCCGGAATATTATATCACAAATTACCTCTTTTTTTTTTTGCCAAATCAGTTACGTGAGACATTTCATTCCGCAGAATGTTTTTCTCTCTCTTTTTTTCCAGCTTTTATTGTTTCAAGTATAGCGCTATATATTTAGAAGTAATAAATTCACACTGTTTTCATGATTTTTAATTATCACAAAATACTGCAACCCTCACAATTAAGAAATTGGACAAAATATTCCGTGAAAAACTAGTCCCTGTGGTATTTTCCACGACAGTTTTGCAGATAACGTGTAAGAGAGGTGTCAGTATTACAAAAATAAATAAGTAACTCAGAAAAGTGACAAGAATAGAAAGTTCCACAGCAAAATAAAAGGTGTGGAAAATTTTAAATACTGGGCAATCTCCATTATACTGCCGATTGCCTTCGTTAATTGACAAGATTTTAATACAAAATGCCAAGGAATATGCTAGTTTTAGAAAATAAAAACTGACAGTTTGTTACTATAACGTTCTTTAACAAACTTGTTATTGCTTCAGTATGCTAAAAACTTGTGTAGTAGTAAAAACAGTCCATGTGAATATGTAATACATTGTTTAAAATAGCCCAGTGGTAAAGCACTCTTTTGATGTGCAGTCAGCCTAGGATCAATCCCTATCAGTGCAAAGGCTGTGGTATGTGCTATCTTGTCTGTGGGATGGTGTATCTAAAAGATCCCTTGGAAAAATGTAGTGGGTTCCTCTCTAAGACTGTCAAAATTATGAAAAGTTTGACATCCAATAAATTAATAAATCAGTGTGCTCTAGTGTTGTCGTTAAAACAAAAACAAAAAACATTACTACAATATTTAATGATTTTTCTGATCATTTTCCATTATGATTCTTTTTGCAGAAAGTTTGCTGTGACTAAGGAGAACAAAGTATTGGTGTTCCATGCACCGGGCAAAACACGGGAGTTCAATCCTTTTGTGTTGTACAAAACCTTCTTCGGAGCTCTTGATGACACAGTGTGTATAGACTGGACCTCGGACTCCAGGTGAACAATTAATGTCAAGAAGAAAGGAATGTTTTATTTAACAGCGCAATCAAGACATTTTAATTACAGTTATATGGGGTCGGACAGATGGTTAAGGACCACACAGATAATGAAAGAGAAAGCCGTCAGTATGGGCTATATCTTTCTGATTAGCAGCAAGGGATGTTTTATATGCAGCATCCCACAGACTGTATAGTACATACCATGGGCTTTGTTACACCAGTTGTGGAGCAATGGCT
The DNA here is from genome assembly GCF_016097555.1 of Gigantopelta aegis. Classification (NCBI taxonomy): domain Eukaryota; kingdom Metazoa; phylum Mollusca; class Gastropoda; order Neomphalida; family Peltospiridae; genus Gigantopelta; species Gigantopelta aegis. The sequence goes on from NC_054704.1 coordinate 19,463,107, forward strand.
AAAATAAAAAATAGCCCAATGGGCCCACCAATTGGGATCAATCCCAGACTAATCGTGCATCAGGCGAGCACTTGATTGCTGGGCTATGTCCCACCCCTAATGAATCTGATGACAGATACTTTTGTACAGAGAGTGTATACCACCAAATCAACTCCCATAGGCGACCATAGTAACGTGTGGCTGAGCACTTGATTGCTGGACTATGTCCCACCCCTAATGAATCTGATGACAGATACTTTTGTACAGAGAGTGTATACCACCAAATCAACTCCCATAGGCGACCATAGTAACGTGTGGCTGAGTACTTGATTGCTGGACTATGTCCCACCCCTAATGAATCTGATGACAGATACTTTTGTACAGAGAGTGTATACCACCAAATCAACTCCCATAGGCGACCATAGTAACGTGTGGCTGAGTACTTGATTGCTGGACTATGTCCCACCCCTAATGAATCTGATGACAGATACTTTTGTACAGAGAGTGTATACCACCAAATCAACTCCCATAGGCGACCATAGTAACGTGTGGCTAAAACTCCTACCTGCAGCATATCAATCAACATATATACCACAGATATAAATACTACCACCCCTCACCCTTAAAGTGAATCAGAAAACATTGGGGGGTGAAGCTGCTCATTTCAGAAATAACGGATATCATCTATGACTATCCTAGTTCCACACAAAATTTGAGTACTTTTTTTTTTACAGGTACTCCATAAATGTTTCAAGCACAAGGCTACTTGACACAGTGGTGCTAGATGAAATAAAATTGCATAAATCTTTTGCTCAGATGAAACTCTTCTCTTTTTTTTTACAACCAACACTCACATTTATCACCAATCACAGATGGGTGCACCTCAAACTTTCACCCAACCAGAAGTTATTTGGTTTAGTACTACCTAAAATATTCAATATGTTTCGATACAGTCCATGTTTCTTATTTATATGACTAGAATCTAAAATATATGTTTTTAACATACAAGTAATTTGTGTTGTGTATACTGATATCTTGTTAACATTTTATTTTCAGAGCATTCTGTGTTGGCTCCAAGGACATGAACACGAGAGTGTATGGTGCTCAGAGGTTTACCAATCTGATTGTGTATTCAGTCGGGGGTCAGACTCACTGTGTAGTTGGCGCTTTCTTTGAGAAGGATTCTCTAAATGTATCCTTAATTTTTTTAATTTTTTTCAATCAATGTCAATTTTGAGTTTGCCTTCAGTAAAAAATTTTCAATAAGTAATAATAACATAACACAGCTATGTCCATTACCATTGTTACGGTAAGCCCTGCTATTTCATGTGTCTTTATAGTCTGTTCGAGGGTTGCAAAAAACACTTTTATCTTATTGAAAATATGGAGTCATGCCTTGGTTTGTTAATGGGCGACAAAAACACCCAACTTATTATTTTCACATCCCTGCCTTTTAACTGCCTCAAATATCTACCAACACCATATTGATGCACATTAACTGGCGTGGTATATGATTTTACCTTACCAGATTTTACCATGTAACTAAATTTTGACAAGCATAAATCTGTGACATGATAAGTGTGGCTGTTTTTATTTTCATGCATTACGACTTGTTTCCCCTTGTAAGTGAAGTTTTACCAGGTTTATTCCTTCATTGATGTAAAGATGTATTCGATTGGCGAGAATGGCCACGTGTCGGTATGGGAGTGTGATACGAGTCTTGATGGTTTGATACCACACAAGGAGAAAGTCCTTACAGATCCTGATGAAATGGAGGAATCGGGTGGAACAGAAGAGCCATCTCAGAAGAAAAAGAAAACACACGGTAAAAGACATTAATGAAATGAGTTGCGAATACTACAGGGTTTCTATATTGTGGTAGTCCCACTCCCGTGACTAGTGATATTCAATGTTGGGCTAGTAAATAAATACTATTGCAATGCCCAACGGCTAGTGAAAAACAAAATTGTCAGATGTTGTAGTTAAATCTATTTTGTAAATATGAATATCCTGACCCCACCCCAATGTTAGTGTTTTTAAACTCTATCTCCCTCTTTAGGTGACATATCTGATTATTACTATTATTTAGTAAAATTGTATTAACTAAAAGTAAAGTAGGGCTAGTGAATATTTAATCGTGGCTAGTAACTTTTTTTAATCACTGATCCCATGGTTAGTGGATTTGTTTAAATTCTAGAAGCCCTGCGAATACATTTCTTAACCATTTTTTTTACAGTCTGTAGCACACGTAATTGCAATTATTTACAAGAACACAGATATATGGGGTTCAAATGTCTTTGGATACCTGATATAGTGGAGTTAGTTCACATGTTTGTGTTGTTGGAGAATACCATTATTACCGTGCCATGGGCTTTGTTTGGTGTGGGTTTTTGCTTCCATGCTTGTAATTTAAAGCTAGGTACAGTCCTGGCTGTGTAAGACATATGTTCTTTGGTATTTAAAGCATTGTTTATTTTAACCAATTATGCATAATAAAATAATTGAATTATAGTGATTAATATGATTTTTTAAATTATTTTTTGTTGTTGTCTTTTTGGGGAGGAAGTGGGGAGGTTGGTATAATATTGTTATCCTGCCCTTGTGATACCTCTCTAGTAACAGAAACTTATTTCTTATGAAAACTGCATTTTAATAATCCAATTCTTGGCAGCTTGTGTTAAGAATAACATATACTCAGTCTTTTAAAATGTTTTGCATGGTGGTGAGTATCCACATAATGTCTGTAAGATTATTTTGTTCAAAAGATAATGAGGCTTTGTGAAAATGTTTGAGTGCAACATTTTATCAGCTGAACTGAACACTCAAGACAAAATATTCTGTTAAAATAATTTAGATTCCAAAGAATATTTTTACATACTCAGAACAAAAGTCTTTAATTTATTAAATTAATGGATTTTTTCTCATAAAGAAATTGAGTGAAAAATAATGTTAATATATTTTCTTCTTTTTGTAGATGTGAAAGAGGAAAAGACCGAAAACAAAATCCTTTACAACAGAAAAATACTCAAGTAATTTTATAATTCTTTAAATATTATGTTGTCATTATTTTTAAATAAAACTGTAGAACATTATATTGATGATGTTTTTAAAATTCCATTCAGAGATGGGAATGTTTTAGGAGGTTACACAAAATAATAAAGCACGGAATGTTCAATGCTTTAAATACATTAATAATATAGATTATAGAAAAATACTATAAATCACTCATTTAGGGTGTTTTCTGGATATCTGGATATTGTGGTGGAGAAAGTGGGAAATCTTGGTATAGTAACCAATTTAAGATTTGTTTTGCATTGCATTCTCAACTGTAGAACATTAGCTTGAGGTGAGATCGGTCGTGCAATTGATCACCTTTTCTTATCTCAATTAGTGCTTCATGAGTGGTTTAGCAAAGATTATGGTATGTACTATACTGTTTGTGTTGGGTTTTAGTTGTTGTAGTCAAAATAACCATGTTAGATACCAAATAGCTGCTGTTTAAAATGTTCAGATGTGTTGTTCGACAAATATTCCTTTTCTTGTTGGTGCTTGCTTGTACAATGATCCTGAGAGTTGTTGTGTGTGTTTTAGTAAACAGTCATTCCGCGGCGACAGTGGGACGCATGCCCTGGTATCAAGCACGGCCTACCATAAGAACACACACATACTTGTCACGGGCTTTGAAGACGGAGCTTTTTTTCTTCATGAGATGCCAGAATTCAATCTCATTCATTCCCTCAGGTAAGAGTTTCAGGTACTGGTACTCTAAATATTGGCAGATTAATGGGAAAAAAAACGACATTGCATTTGGTTATCTCATTTCATTAATACATTCTCTTTCATTATTTTAGGAAAAAAATGCAAAGAAAGATTCCAAGTATACATTGTTTAGTATTTACTTAACTTGAAAATTATTATTTTGCAGCTAGTTATGACTTACACATATCTATCAACATGGGGGTTTCCAATTTTCCTTTCATGGCTATAACTAGATGTGCTGGAGGATGACAGTTGTAAACCCCCCCCCCCCCCCCCCCCCCCCCGAATCCCTACCCACATCAAACAGTGCCCGTTTAAGTTTAGAACAACCCTCTTTATCTAGCTCAAGAAGATCCTGTATCTTTTATAGATGGAGTTTCAAATGTGTTGAGATTTTAAAGCCAAATATCCCTGTTGTTTCAGTATTTCCGACCAGTGTATTGCGACAATAGACATCAATGACACGGGAGACTGGATAGCCCTGGCGTGTTCTGGCCTAGGTCAGCTGTTGGTGTGGGAGTGGCAGAGTGAGACGTACGTTCTAAAACAGCAGGGTCACTTCAACAACATGTCCAGTCTCGCGTACTCACCGGACGGTCACAACATTGCTACCGGAGGCGATGATGGCAAGGTGACGGTCACATGTCGACTGCTTATCAAACTTTTATATAACTAAGTGATTTTAAGATGGTTGTATCAGGTCTTCCCAACCCCGACATTTTGTACGTACCATGCCATGTGTATTTTTGTGCTGGGGTGTCAAACATTCTGATGATGATTTAATATTAAAAAATCCTTATCTAGCTTTCTGCATTTAATTATTTGCTGATTTTCATTTTCATTTGACAAGCTTTTGGGAGAAAAATATATATAATGGTTATATAATAATGTATATATATATTTATTATTTCATTTATATAAAATGAGTTTGCCTTCATTGGGATACACACACACAGATCTCTTGTCAGTCTTTTTGGTCTAGTAAAGATGACGTGAGATTTCTAAACATTTGGTTTACGTAGAGTCAAGTTAAAGAGTCCACCAAACTACATGATGACAGCTAACTGCAAGCTTTTAATCAACATTTAGGAGTACCTCATCCTTAATTGGGAGCTTAAGTTGCTTGTTTCAGATAAAACGGGAAGCTTCCTTGGCTGTCTTAGTTCCACTCACATTTCAAGCACAATAATACCTTGTACATTAATTCTAGTTAGAATTAAAGTACACAAATTTACTGGTCAGATAAAAATTCTTATAAGTTACCAATGGCAACCATGGCAGTATGCAATTTGAATTTGAATTTGAATTTGAATTTGGGGGCATTTCAGAATGCCTGGTAAGATGCTATTTGGGATAAATGTATATTTATAAGTTGTGAAGAGGTTACAGTAGCAATAATCTAGTTAAAGATAGATTTAGGTTACAGTTTTTTAGTGGTTGAATATAGAAATAAATGTTATCATGATAGTTTAATTAACTATATTTCTTTTCTGTTTGTTTAGGTTAAAGTATGGAACATGAGCAGTGGATTCTGTTTTGTGACGTTTAATGAACATCAAGGGGGGATAACTGGAGTTACCTTCAATCAGAATGGACAAGTTGTTCTGTCTTCTTCCCTAGATGGCACTGTTCGAGCATTTGACCTGAACAGGTTAACCTCGTTTATCTTTCTCTTAGTCTTAGAAGATACAGTTTAGAATATTATGATGATTAGGCCATTATAAAATAAATACTAGATTTTCTTCCCTTTTTTTTTGAGGAACGGGGGTGTGTGTTTGCCAAAAAATTATATTTTTGCTTGATGTGTGTACATATTTTACCCCCCATCCCCCTATGCCCCATTAAAAAAAAAAAAGACGGATGAAACTTAATTTATTATCATGATGGCTTTATGTGGCCTGCATTAAAATATTGTAGCAGACTTCTGACTGATTGCACAAAACGGAGATGAAAATTATTTGTGTTTTTGCACTTTCAGAAAGCTGGGTTTTTTCTCTTTGTCCTTTGCTCATAGTAGCTTTCTGCTAAAAGCTGGTACATTCACATCCTAAATTTGAGATAGCAATAATAAAAAAAAATAATAGTGCTTATTGAATGTTGTTAGATGCCTCCTTAGGTACAAGAAGTTACTTGACAATTAATTTTATTGAACTAATGTTAAAAAAATTTGGGAATGAATTGAATTATGTACTGTGTTATTATTAATAAAAAAAATTAGTTAGTGCTTATTGAATGTTGTTAGATGCCTCCTTAGGTAAAAGAAATTACTTGACAATTAATTTTATTCAACTAATGATAAAAAAATTGTGAATGAATTGAATTATTGAGTTATGTTTACATATTGTTTAGGTATCGTAACTTCCGTACTTTCACATCTCCGAGACCAGCTCAGTTTTCGTGTCTAGCTAGTGACAACAGTGGAGAGATAGTGTGTGCTGGGGGTCTGGATACGTTTGAGATATTTGTGTGGTCAATGAAGACCGGAAGACTCCTGGAGGTATGCACCATATTTTGAGATAATTTCATAAAATATACAGCTACTGATTCAGAGGGTTGATTATGTTTCAAAATAGGTGGGTCACTTATCCAAAGTAGATAGTTATATTAAGTACCTTCTTAAATAATGAAATTCATGTGCAGTGTAATTGAAATTCATCAGTTGCCAGCTTGTTTTGACAAGCCTGGTGATTGCATCTCTAGAGCTTTGATTTCTTTATAATTATGTGGCAGTGGCATATTTGATAAAATATTGGTTGAACTTATAGTTCACTATGGAAATATGTTGCATTAACATGTGGTAATTAGTTGTAGAATGATTTCCCTTTTTGTTGAATTTCAGGTTTTAACTGGACACGAAGGACCAATCAGTTCCCTCTGTTTCAGTCCAGTTTCAGCCATTTTGGCCAGTGGTTCCTGGGATAAAACTGTCAAATTGTGGGATGTGTTTGAAGCCAAAGGGGCGAAAGAATCTCTGTCACTGATTACTGATGGTGAGATATTCTTAAAGCATGATATTAATTCTTTAATTATGTTTAATCTTAAAAAGGGGTTTTTTGTTGTCACTTTAGTACGAAAATAAGCTTCTATGCATTATACCCATTAACCATTTTTAAATATACAAAATTTAGGTATTTTCTAATAGAGTGATGGCTTCAACCTTTGCATTAAAGTTTACCGTTAAAGGTTTGTGTTTAGCATCTCCACGAGTTCAAAATATTGGACTCGAGTACTCAAGGGTCAAACTCGACCCAGACCCGATTACCTGACACTTACACTAAATGACAATGAGACTAAGGAATAAAGTAAAATAGCATTTTGCATCTTAATTCCAGTGCTCAACATGGATGCAAAATAATGCCACACTTTTATACCTCTATGTCTCATAATGTAACTGGTAGAAAAAATATAATTAAATGAGAGTGCTTTTACTTTCACAGTTATTCGAGTCAAGTAAACAGACATGAATCTACCTAGACTCGGCCCATGCCCGAGTACTCAAAGTACTTGTTGAGACCCTAGTTTAGGTCAGTTTCTTAGAAACTAGCTTTATAGTTTCTTCTGTGGATGTTCATAGCAGTGTACCATGAAAGTTTATTGAAGGCAAGACATTTAATTCTGCGTAATTCATGTTTTAAAAATAAATGGCTAAAATCTCATTACCTTCATATCCTCAAAGTGCCTCCATCTTCAATAGCCTGTCATTGGTGACAATCCAAGATATTTATAAAGGTGTCACTTGTTGCTAAATTTCTAATGCTAGTAACATTTATGATTTAGTTTTGGCTGTCACGTTCCGTCCCGATGGACAAGAATTAGCTGTGGCTACACTGGACTCGACAATCAGTTTCTGGAACCCACACACGGCCGTACAGATGGGTTCTGTCGAGGGTCGACACGATCTCGGCTTGTCGAGGAAGGAAACGGATAAAATCACTGCTAAGAAGTCATCATTTGGGAAGTAAGCTCATAAAGCTGTTTACAACATATACCGGTACAAATATACATTATTCTATTGAAACGTCTTTAATACACTGTAAGTATTAAGTTTTAAAAAGCTGTGAAATATAAATTTACATAAAAATCTGCTTTTGTATGATTTATTCACTATTAAAAAAATGGATTCTGTTCAATGAAATACAGATATTATTTTAGAAAAAGAGATGTCATTAGAGAAAATCAATCGTGACAAGGATTAAAAAAAAATTATATGCATGTTTTGTTGTTTGTAATTATGGGAATTGTTTTTGGGTGTGTGTGTGTGAAATTATCAATTTATAACAGTCACAAACTGTTTTACTATATTATTCCTTTTGTGAATTATATATTAATGAATTAAAAAAAACCCTGAAAAATAATGCTTATATATTTATGTTCTTTCAAATGGTTATGCAGTAAAAAAAACCTAAGAAAATTATTGTAATCTGTCCAAAATATTGTGTGATTTTATCTTTCACATCTCCTGCGTCTAACTTGTCTCGGACACTTTTGTAGTAATACAAATATGTGGATGATGTTTAGCATTATATATTCATGCGACAATATTTCAAAATCTTAGGTAAGCGACATGATTTTTTCCCAGGTAACCAATTGTTCAGTTACATTTGTGCTGTCTCACACTTGTATTGAAATTAGTTATCTTTTGAATTTTGCAACATTTAATTTCAAAATGTGTAACCATTCAACACACAACATACTGGCAGTTTGCATTAATTTAAAGCTGTGTAACCAACACATGAACAGAAAAACAGTTGACATGAAATATTGTGCCCCGATTTAACTCTGATAAATGAAAGTCTAAAATAACGTTATTAATTCAGTGTTTTGTTCTTTATTTTAGAGCATTCAGCACCATCTGTTACAGTGCAGATGGCAAGTGTATTCTGGCTGCCGGTCGGTCAAAGAATGTTTGTATATACTCTGTGGCGGACCAAATACTCATGAAGAAGTTTGAGATCTCCTGCAATTTGTCTTTTGATGGAATGCTGGTTGGTATTTGTCTTTTGATGGAATGCTGGTTGGTATTTGTCTTTTAGTGGAATGCTGGTTGGTATTTGTCTTTTGATGGAATGCTGGTTGGTATTTGTCTTTTAGTGGAATGCTGGTTGGTATTTGTCTTTTGATGGAATGCTGGTTGGTATTTGTTTTTTAGTGGAATGCTGGTTGGTATTTGTCTTTTAGTGGAATGCTGGTTGGTATTTGTCTTTTAGTGGAATGCTGGTTGGTATTTGTCTTTTAGTGGAATGCTGGTTGGTATTTGTCTTTTGATGGAATGCTGGTTGGTATTTGTCTTTTAGTGGAATGCTGGTTGGTATTTGTCTTTTAGTGGAATGCTGGTTGGTATTTGTCTTTTAGTGGAATGCTGGTTGGTATTTGTCTTTTAGTGGAATGCTGGTTGGTATTTGTCTTTTAGTGGAATGCTGGTTGGTATTTGTCTTTTGATGGAATGCTGGTTGGTATTTGTCTTTTGATGGAATGCTGGTTGGTATTTGTCTTTTGATGGAATGCTGGTTGGTATTTGTCTTTTAGTGGAATGCTGGTTGGTATTTGTCTTTTGATGGAATGCTGGTTGGTATTTGTCTTTTAGTGGAATGCTGGTTGGTATTTGTCTTTTGATGGAATGCTGGTTGGTATTTGTCTTTTAGTGGAATGCTGGTTGGTATTTGTCTTTTGATGGAATGCTGGTTGGTATTTGTCTTTTGATGGAATGCTGGTTGGTATTTGTCTTTTAGTGGAATGCTGGTTGGCATTTGTCTTTTAGTGGAATGCTGGTTGGTATTTGTCTTTTAGTGGAATGCTGGTTGGTATTTGTCTTTTGATGGAATGCTGGTTGGTATTTGTCTTTTAGTGGAATGCTGGTTGGTATTTGTCTTTTGATGGAATGCTGGTTGGTATTTGTCTTTTGATGGAATGCTGGTTGGTATTTGTCTTTTAGTGGAATGCTGGTTGGTATTTGTCTTTTGATGGAATGCTGGTTGGTATTTGTCTTTTGATGGAATGCTGGTTGGTATTTGTCTTTTAGTGGAATGCTGTTTGGTATTTGTCTTTTGATGGAATGCTGGTTGGTATTTGTCTTTTAGTGGAATGCTGGTTGGTATTTGTCTTTTGATGGAATGCTGATTGGTATTTGTCTTTTGATGGAATGCTGGTTGGTATTTGTCTTTTGATGGAATGCTGGTTGGTATTTGTCTTTTAGTGGGATGCTGGTTGGTATTTGTCTTTTGATGGAATGCTGGTTGGTATTTGTCTTTTAGTGGAATGCTGGTTGGTATTTGTCTTTTGATGGAATGCTGGTTGGTATTTGTTTTTTAGTGGAATGCTGGTTGGTATTTGTCTTTTAGTGGAATGCTGGTTGGTATTTGTCTTTTAGTGGAATGCTGGTTGGTATTTGTCTTTTAGTGGAATGCTGGTTGGTATTTGTCTTTTAGTGGAATGCTGGTTGGTATTTGTCTTTTGATGGAATGCTGGTTGGTATTTGTCTTTTAGTGGAATGCTGGTTGGTATTTGTCTTTTGATGGAATGCTGGTTGGTATTTGTCTTTTGATGGAATGCTGGTTGGTATTTGTCTTTTGATGGAATGCTGGTTGGTATTTGTCTTTTAGTGGAATGCTGGTTGGTATTTGTCTTTTGATGGAATGCTGGTTGGTATTTGTCTTTTAGTGGAATGCTGGTTGGTATTTGTCTTTTGATGGAATGCTGGTTGGTATTTGTCTTTTAGTGGAATGCTGGTTGGTATTTGTCTTTTGATGGAATGCTGGTTGGTATTTGTCTTTTGATGGAATGCTGGTTGGTATTTGTCTTTTAGTGGAATGCTGGTTGGTATTTGTCTTTTAGTGGAATGCTGGTTGGTATTTGTCTTTTAGTGGAATGCTGGTTGGTATTTGTCTTTTGATGGAATGCTGGTTGGTATTTGTCTTTTAGTGGAATGCTGGTTGGTATTTGTCTTTTGATGGAATGCTGGTTGGTATTTGTCTTTTAGTGGAATGCTGGTTGGTATTTGTCTTTTGATGGAATGCTGGTTGGTATTTGTCTTTTAGTGGAATGCTGGTTGGTATTTGGTGGAATGCTGGTTGGTATTTGTCTTTTGATGGAATGCTGGTTGGTATTTGTCTTTTAGTGGAATGCTGGTTGGTATTTGTCTTTTTGGAATGCTGGTTGGTATTTGTCTTTTGATGGAATGCTGGTTGGTATTTGTCTTTTGATGGAATGCTGGTTGGTATTTGTCTTTTGATGGAATGCTGGTTGGTATTTGTCTTTTAGTGGAATGCTGGTTGGTATTTGTCTTTTGATGGAATGCTGATTGGTATTTGTCTTTTGATGGAATGCTGGTTGGTATTTGTCTTTTGATGGAATGCTGGTTGGTATTTGTCTTTTAGTGGAATGCTGGTTGGTATTTGTCTTTTGATGGAATGCTGGTTGGTATTTGTCTTTTAGTGGAATGCTGGTTGGTATTTGTCTTTTAGTGGAATGCTGGTTGGTATGTGTCTTTTAGTGGAATGCTGGTTGGTATTTGTCTTTTAGTGTAATGCTGGTTGGTATTTGTCTTTTGATGGAATGCTGGTTGGTATTTGTCTTTTGATGGAATGCTGGTTGGTATTTGTCTTTTGATGGAATGCTGGTTGGTATTTGTCTTTTAGTGGAATGCTGGTTGGTATTTGTCTTTTAGTGGAACTTCTTTTGCATTCTTACTTTCTGGGGGCGGGACGTAGCCCAGTGGTAAAGCGCTCGTTTGATGCACAGTCTGTGTGGGATCAATCCCTGTCGGTGGGCCCATTGGGCTATTTCTTGTTCCAGCCAGTGCACCACGACAAAGGCTGTGGTATGTACTACCCTGTCTGTGGGATGGTGCATATAAAAGATCCCTTGCTGCTAATCGAAAAGAGTAGCCCATGAAGTGGCGATAGTGGGTTTCCTCTCTCAATATCCGTGTGGTCCTTAACCATATGTCTGATGCTATATAACCTTAAATAAAATGTGTTGAGAGTGCGTCATTAAATAAAACATTTCTTTCTTTTCATTTCTTATTCTCTGGGGAGATCTGTTGTCAGTCAGCTAATTGGTATTGAGCAGTAATGACTTCTGTTATTGTTTACCTTCGTTTGTCTTCCATTTTGTCTTGCCTTGACTAACTTAAATCATTTCATATAGGGATTACTTTTGCAGTGAAATTGTCAATTTTCTCTCTCTGAGCTTCATTGTTAAGTTTTTTCATTTAGGGCCATTTTTCACTTGCTTTATAGTTGCATCTTTCATTTTAATTCATGTTTATACATTTTTGAATGTCTTAAATTAAAATTTGAATTTAAAAAAATTTAAATTGGTAATTCTTTTTTATATGTTTTGAGATAAACATCTAAGGATGCAGCCATGAGTGCACCAAATAAGTTTATGGTAGGCAAGACATTTAATTCTGTGGAATTCTTGTCTTGTATTAAATAGTATAGGTTTTGGGATCACAAATGGTTTATTATTTTATGCATTATACATACACTTATTATTTTCATCCAAAAATATGTTTGTACCCATGTCTGCTACCAGATCATTGACATAATGTGTATGTGTTTGTTAAATACATATTTTGATAATAAAATATGTTTATACTCATGTTCACTACCAGAGCATTGAAATAATATGTATGTGTTTGTTACATACATTTTTTGATAATAAAAAATGTGTTGCTTGTTAGACAATCCTAGTTTAATTATTTATTTCTCTGGCTACATTTTAGGAGTTGTTAGACAAAAGGAAAATGACGGAGTGGGGCAATCTGTCTTTGGTTGACCAGGGAGAAGGGGATGATGGGAAGACGATTAGTCTTCCGGGAGTAAGGAAAGGCGACATGAGTTCTCGTCACTGGAAGCCAGAAGTCCGTATCACGACAGTTCAGTTTTCTCCAACAGGTACGTAGTTGCTGGGAATGTCATACATGTGTTCTCGTCATTGGAAGCCGGAAGTCCGAGTGACAACAGTTCAATTTTCTCCAACAGGTAGGTAGGTGCTGGGAATGTCATACATGAGTTCTTTTCGATTAGCAGCAAGGGAACTTTTATATGCACCATCCCATAGACAGGATAGCACATACCACAGCCTTTGATGTACCAGCCTATGTATAAGAGATCATTCACTGTTGTGCAGCCTTTGATGTACCAGTCGTGGTGCACTGGCTGGAGCGAGAAATAACCCAATGGTCCTATGTATAAGAGATCATTCACTGTTGTACAGCCTTTGATGTATCAGTTGTGGTGCACTGGCTGGGGCGAGAAATAACCCAATGGGCCTATGTATAAGAGATCATTCACTGTTGTGCAGCCTTTGATGTACCAGTTGTGGTGCACTGGCTATTCGGAGAAATAACCCAATGGGCCTATGTATAAGAGATCTATGTATAAGAGATCATTCACTGTTGTGCAGCCTTTGATGTACCAGTTATGGTGCACTGGCTGGAGCGAGAAATAACCCAATGGGCCTATGTATAAGAGATCATTCACTGTTGTGCAGCCTTTGATGTACCAGTCGTGGTGCACTGGCTGGAGCGAGAAATAACCCAATGGGCCTATGTATAAGAGATCATTCACTGTTGTGCAGCCTTTGATGTACCAGTCGTGGTGCACTGGCTGGAGCGAGAAATAACCCAATGGTCCTATGTATAAGAGATCATTCACTGTTGTACAGCCTTTGATGTATCAGTTGTGGTGCACTGGCTGGGGCGAGAAATAACCCAATGGGCCTATGTATAAGAGATCATTCACTGTTGTGCAGCCTTTGATGTACCAGTTGTGGTGCACTGGCTATTCGGAGAAATAACCCAATGGGCCTATGTATAAGAGATCTATGTATAAGAGATCATTCACTGTTGTGCAGCCTTTGATGTACCAGTTATGGTGCACTGGCTGGAGCGAGAAATAACCCAATGGGCCTATGTATAAGAGATCATTCACTGTTGTGCAGCCTTTGATGTACCAGTCGTGGTGCACTGGCTGGAGCGAGAAATAACCCAATGGGCCTATGTATAAGAGATCATTCACTGTTGTGCAGCCTTTGATGTACCAGTCGTGGTGCACTGGCTGGAGCGAGAAATAACCCAATGGTCCTATGTATAAGAGATCATTCACTGTTGTACAGCCTTTGATGTATCAGTTGTGGTGCACTGGCTGGGGCGAGAAATAACCCAATGGGCCTATGTATAAGAGATCATTCACTGTTGTGCAGCCTTTGATGTACCAGTTGTGGTGCACTGGCTATTCGGAGAAATAACCCAATGGGCCTATGTATAAGAGATCTATGTATAAGAGATCATTCACTGTTGTGCAGCCTTTGATGTACCAGTCGTGGTGCACTGGCTGGAGCGAGAAATAACCCAATGGGCCTATGTATAAGAGATCATTCACTGTTGTGCAGCCTTTGATGTACCAGTCGTGGTGCACTGGCTATAGCGAGAAATAACCCAATGGGCCTATGTATAAGAGATCATTCACTGTTGTGCAGCCTTTGATGTACCAGTCGTGGTGCACTGGCTGGAGCGAGAAATAACCCAATGGGCCTATGTATAAGAGATCATTCACTGTTGTGCAGCCTTTGATGTACCAGTCGTGGTGCACTGGCTGGAGCGAGAAATAACCCAATGGGCCTATGTATAAGAGATCATTCACTGTTGTGCAGCCTTTGATGTACCAGTCGTGGTGCACTGGCTGGAGCGAGAAATAACCCAATGGGCCTATGGATAAGAGATCATTCACTGTTGTGCAGCCTTTGATGTACCAGTTGTGGTGCACTGGCTATAGCGAGAAATAACCCAATGGGCCTATGTATAAGAGATCATTCACTGTTGTGCAGCCTTTGATGTACCAGTCGTGGTGCACTGGCTGGAGCGAGAAATAACCCAATGGGCCTATGTATAAGAGATCATTCACTATTGTGTAGTAGGAGTAGCTGTAGGTTTCATCTCAGTATTTAGATCCAAGTGTCACCAAATAGTCATAGTTTAAAATGTGCTGATAATTGGAAATTTGGTCTAGAGTGTTAAAAAGTTAAAGTTTGTTTTGTTTAATGACACCACTAGAGCACATTGATTTATTAATCATCGGCTATTTGATGTCAAACATTTGGTAATTTTGACATATTGTCTCAGAGAGGAAACCTACCACATTTTTCCATTAGTAGCAAGGGATCTTTTATATGCACCATCTCACAGACAGGATAGCACATACCACGACCTTTGATAAACCAGTCGTGGTGTACTGGCTGGAACAAAAAATAGCCTAATGTGTCCACTGATGGGGATCAATCCTAAACAGACACACATCAAGTGAGCGCTTTATTCCTAAAATGATGATGAAGAATTGTTTATTTTGCCTTTTAACTGATTGTTGTTGTTGTTTTCTAGGAAGGTCTTGGGCTGCCACGACAACAGAAGGTTTGCTTATTTACTCTCTGGATCAGAGTCTCGTGTTTGACCCGTTTGAGCTGGACACTGAGATTACTCCAGCCAGTGTGAGAAAGACGCTCAACAAGGGAGAATACCCTAAAGCATTGCTGATGAGTTTCAGGCTGAATGAGGAACATGTTATTCAGGAGATTATTGAATCCATCCCAGTCTCTGATCGTATGTCGTCACTTATTATCCATATTGTTCCAAATAAATGATGTTATTAGCACGTTTAATAAATTGCTTAATGTGAATATAAATTGATTAAGAGCATCAAATTCAACTAAATACTAGTACTATGCAGGCATGGATCTAAGAGGAATGAGTTGGGTGTAGATATGTACATACAACCAAATTTGGAAGTGTTCAGCAGACGAATACAATGACTTTATTTTTGTTGGGTTTTTTATTTATTTAATTTCTGTTTATTATCCTCAGAAACAGATGACATGGTTGGGAAGCAATTATGTTGTATACACTTCAACCCCAAAATAAAATTTTATTTGATCAAAACATGCTTAGAAAAAAAAATGTAGCAGACCCATTGAGCATAAAATAATTGTGGTACCGTTTGCTTCCCCCATGTGATATTAGTTTTAACAGTTAAAATGTAATAATAATTTCTGTTTTATTTTCGTTTTCAGTGGATGTCATCTGTCGGAATCTGCCGGAGAATTATGTAGATAAGCTGTTGAGTTTTGTAGCCAATCAGATTGAGTCATCTGCCCACATTGAGTTCTACCTCATGTGGATTAAGACTCTGTTGACAGCTCATGGTCCAAAGTTGAAACAGAGATCCCAGTTAGTCATGGCGACTATCCGAAACTTGCAGAAAAATATTACAAGAAAATATGAAGATATTGGAAAGCTGTAAGTGAATGATAAGTCTGATGTGTTTATGCTGTGTGCAGGCTCATAGCAACATTGGTGGGTCGACATAGACATGCAATTTGCATAAATTTGTTAGCTCTACTATCTGTTAAAAAAAAAAGTGTTTGAGATCATCTAAAAATAACTTTTCCATTCACACCACAAGATTGTGTCGCTGCCCCCCTTCCCCCCCCCCCTCCACACACACTATTAAACTATTAAGTCATTTCTAATGGTCAGTAATTTGTGTTTAATGTAAAACCTTTCCTTAATTTAATATGTTGAATATGAATTTTTAAGTTTTAGGCCGAGTAGAATATGTTTGATAAAATATTGTCATTACTGAAATGTATTTCGTATTATTTATTATGTTTAACTTTTGCTTACAGCTGTGACCACAATAAATATGCCATGGAGTTCATCATGGCATTATCAACATTGAAAAAGCAAAAATCAGAAGGTCGTGATGAAAAGATGGACACAAACGATGAACAGTTGAAAGAGGTTTACTCAGATTCTGATGATGAAAGCATCCAGAAGCTGTTGAGCAATTTCTCTGATTCAGACACATGACAGAATGAAAGAAGCTCATGTTTTATTGATAAAGTGTTGTGCAGTTTACCCTGAGGTAGAACATGGTCAACATATTGAATCACACACATGGTCTGTGGATTCCAGGCTTCTAGTCGACCTCCATTTCAGGAAGAATGAAATACAGTCGAACCTGTTCAAGCAGCCATCTGTCTTCAGAGGCCATCTTTCTATTCTCCCAAATCAGTCGGTACAGTACAAACTGACCTGTATTAAGAGCCACCTGTATTAAAAGGACACCATTTGATGATTCCTTTTGGTGGCTGCTTAACCTAATGTAAATTGAACATTTTGAAATGTAGTCTTTATGGTCCAATATATTAACCATTCATTTGTCATATAACTAACATGAATCTACGAGTATAAGACCGAAAAATATTCATGTATTTTTTACTGATTCTTTAAGGCTGAACAGTAGTCGGAAAGACCAATGAATGGCAGCCATCTTGTTTCTGTCAAATAATAAGCAGGGCCCATATTTTCAAAGCTATCTTGGCACTACGAAATTGTAAAACCACCGTAAGCTATAATATCACTATGGCATATGCTTTAGTGATGTCATGGCCTATGATGGTTTTACGATTTCATAGTGCCAAGATAGCTTTGAAAATTCCTAGCCTTGTTTTCAAATAAGTTGTACTGTTTTCAGAATAGGTGTAAACATTATACTGCACCACGGATAGATGTTATCTTATCTGTATTCTCATGTGGTTTGTATTCCTTACTATACATGTAGTATGCCACCCATGTAATAAAATTATTATCATTATTATTATTATTTTAAGGAGAGCCAGTGTCATGTTTAACAATAACATGGGCTTTAGAAAGTTAAACCATTTATCAGTTGTTACTAAGTTTACAAGCTCTAACAGCTCACAAATGAAAGGGATGTAATGATTGTTTGTTTTGTATAACGACACCACTAGAGCACATTGATTTATTAATCATCGGCTATTGAATGTCAAACATTTGGTAATTTTGACAGGCATAGAGGAAACCCACTACATTTTTCCATTAGTAGTATGGGATCTTTTATATTCACAATTCCACAGACAGGATAGCACATACCATCACCTTTGTGGTGCACTGGCTGGAACGAAAAATAGCCCAATGGGCCCACTGACAGGGATCAATCCTAGGGTATGTACTGAGGGCATAAAACTTGGTAATAACTGGTACTGAGTTTACGATTCTATTTGTTATACCTGTTATTTATTGATTTAAAAAAAAAAAAAATTGACCATTCTATACATTATTCTCAATATTACTTTCACAGATAATTTTGAAAAAAACAATTTTATGTTTATTCAGTTAAAATCATATTTAGTTTCAAAAGAAGATCATCAGTTTATAAACCTTGGTGGTGTAGTGCTTAAGCCATTGGACTTTAGGGATGGTAGGTACTGGCTGCAAGCTACGGTTAGTTGTAATGGCCAATACCATGGGTAGTTGTAAGACCATTATAACAACTTGTCTGTCACTAACAGTAATCAATAAGAACTAACTACCAATCTTCTGTCCTGGACAGGTAGCGGAGGTATATACCCAGGGCCCCGTTCCACGAAGCGATCTTAGCCCTAAGATCATCTTAAGTACATAGCTACCTTTTGTACTTACGGTGATTTTAGTGTTAAGATCACTTAGTGGAATGGGACCCAGGACAGTGTGCTTGGAATCTTAATTGGATATGAGCTCAAAAATAAGTTGAAATGGTCAGGAAGCTGTAAATTACCCAGTAATATTTTCTCGATGCGAAAACATAAAAAATGTTTTCTCTATTATGAGAGAGTGCTGTGGGCACAAAGTGAATTATTGACATTATTCTGTGAGTGATTTGAGCTCAAGTCAGCAGGGTGACTCAGGCTATGGTTAGTAATAACCAACTGAGTCGGGCCCAGAATGGCCTCCAGAAATAAAATAAAATGCTACAGAAAAATATTCCTGAAAACAGCACAAATGATAATGTAATTAAAAAATGTTTTTCCTCATCATAAATATTAATGTTTTGATGTAAATGGACATTTAGTGGGATTAATAAATGTGTGGATTCTCAAATGGTATTATTAATTTACGGATCATCAGTTAGAAGCAAATAGAAAAGTAAAAATGAAAATAGAATTTCTCTGAAATAAGATTTTACAGTACATAAACAAGTAATAATTTATATACTTGTAAATAAAAAGCCAACGTACTTGTTAAAAAAATATATTTTCGGTGATACTGATTCAAAGTGGAGCCATTATTAAATTCACCCTCTTGTCTTGTTCTTGTGTAATAAAATTTGTGTAATACATTAAAGGATTAAGAAATCATATGTTGTGTTTTTTTATCTTCATGACATTAAAGTATCTTAAAATATATCACCTTGGTAACCAGCTAACTACTGTACGTCATCTTTGTTTGAAAATGATATTATCTCATCATTAGTGCTGTTTTTGATGTGTGCAGATTTAGGTGTGGCATGGTACAGATGTAGTATCAGAAAATTGATTCTATGGTTATCACTAAAAAAAATTGCATATGCATGCTGTAATTTTTGGTAACTACATCAAAAACCATGTGAATGAAAAATGGCCCTTGATGTGTGTCATGCAGCCATGCTTCATGATTGTGGCCATTCCTCATCTATGAAAATAGTGTTGGAGAACTCATCTCATGTATAAGGAGCCAAATCTAGTTGGAGAGGGGAGGGATGGACTAAGTTTCAAGTCTTGTCTTTTACGTTTTATAACATGGACTGTAAAATGTTTTTCATTCAGAAAATAAGTTAATTCTTGTTTTGTTTAGTGACACAACTAGAGCACATTGATTTATTTATCATCGGCTATTGGATGTGAAAAAAAGTGTAATTTTTCACTCATAGTCTTCCAGGAAACCTGCTAAAAAAAATTATTAGCAGCAAGGGATCTTTTATATGCACTTTTCCCCAGACAGGACAATGGTGGGTTGTGAAAACACTGAGAATGGGTCCACTAGTGTGATTCGATCCTGTGATGAAAGAACCACAGCTGAGTGTTCTACCTTCTGAATGAGATCTCACCCTGGGGCAGAATTTAGCTCAGTCGCTTGATTGCTTGCTTGAGGTGCTTGCGTCGCAGGATCAAACCACTTCGGTAGATCCATTCAGTTGATTGGGGTTTTTCTCATTCCAACCAGTGCACCATAACTGGACAAAGGCTGTGGTATGTGCTTTCCTGTCTGTGGGAAAGTGCATATAAAAGATCCCTTGCTGCATTAGGAAAAATGTAGCGGGTTTCCAAATTCCTCTGATGACTATGAGTCAGAATTACCAAATGTTTGACATCCAATAGCCAATGATTAATTAATCAATGTGCTCCAGTGGTGTCGTTAAATAAAACAATTTTTTTTTAGATCCCACCCCACGGAATATGAAAGACCCATTTGTGTTAAAAAGAGTTGCCATGTGACTGAAGCAGATTTCTTCTCTTCGTAAACAAGGGTCACAAATGAATTCTTACCAAAAAATGGAGTTGACTACAAAAAAAATGCTTGTTTTATATACTGTTTAACATTGCATGCACAGTCATTTTCTTAAAATGGATTAAATTTTTCCAATTTCTGCAATGATTTTGACCCTGTCTGTCAGTTTTTCTGAGCTGTCCACACAGTCACCTACCTCTTTCAGTTTCCTACATGGGTGCAGTTTCAGTATTTCCCTGCACCCACCTGGCATCCTCGTTCTCTGCCGCTAATAAAGCTGCTCTGACCCAATAATAATAATAATAGGGGAGTATAGAAGGCCTCTTAACAATGCCAGAAGTAACTACTGAACACTCTCCAAAGTGGTCAGACCAAGCCTACAGCTATAGCTGACACACCTGTCATAGTTTGAGAGACAAGGACTGGGGTGTGGAGGTGGACAGCAAAATAATATTAAAGATAGGAGGAGCTACCAGAATAGGAAGAAATAAAATATCATTCCAAGAAGAGAAGGGAAAGGGGACATTGGGATAAAAAAAATCTTGGATGGATGATATGAAGTGGTAATTCTTTGAAACGAAACGATGGGTTTTTTTAGGAGAGTTTTCAAATTGATATATTATAGACTTAAGTTTTGTAAAAAACACTCTTCAGTTAAAAATGTTAGACAAACAAGTTACATTCTTGATTTTTTAAACTTATTTTTATAAATGTTTTTTTTTTTACTTCCATAAAGTGATCATTTCTTAATTGCTCATTCCTTATTCATAAAGTGATCATTCCTTATTCATGAAGTTGTTCCTTGTTTGGGAAGAAGTCATGACTCATTCATGAAGAGTTTATTTTTGTCATCGTGTTTGCATTTTCTGAAAAAAAGAATGGCCATAAATTGCTGATACACTGGACTGGTTGTGTTCTGATTTTGTGTGATCTATATATAGTTGAACACTACCGGTATTGATATTCTGTTTGACTAGCAGCAGCTAAATCTCAGAAACTGTTGATACATTTTTGATTAGTGGTAGGATTGTGTATTGGAAAGAATAGTATACACTGTTTTTAAAGATTACTTATTTTGTGCACCTTTCAAAAACAAATGGAGCCGAATTTATGAAGCCTGTTTTTCTTAAATGCAGGTGTTTAAGCATTGTAAATGTTTATAGTAAGTTTGTGTAAATCGTAAATTTGGCCTATTGTGTCTTTGATGATATAAATGGGATTTATAACAATATGTCATTAAAACAGGGGTCGAAATTGGCTCAAATTTATGTAGGCACTTCGGTCTGGCATGCAACAACACCACTGAGCACATTGATTTATTAATGTCAAACTTTTTTTTTAAATTTTGACATATAATCTCAGAGAGGAAACCCGCTACATTTTTTCATTAGTAGCAAGGGATCTTTTATATGCATGATCCCATAGACAGGATAGCACATACCTCAGCCTTTGATGTACCAGTCATGGTGCACTGGCTGGAGTGAGAAATAGCCCAATGGGCCCACTGACGGGGATCGATCACAGACCGACCATGCATCAAGTGAACACTTTACCACTGGGCTACGTCCCGCTCCGGCATGCAACAAAGTCTGCTGGGGATCAAACATGACTGACTAAAACTGATATGTGAATATAAAGGTAGAATAATACTGGTCCAACGGGACAACAGGTAAAACATCTCCCAGCCCGTGGTGATGTTGACTGGCTAAAACCAGTCGGGACGGCAGTATTTCAACCCCAGTTAAATGTCAAATTGAAATCAGGGGTGAACTATATTCTAGATGATATAATGCTAGTACATTAGTTTTCGTGTAGTGTGCCAGAACTGTAACACAAGAAGCTATTTTTGTACATCCCAGTGGAAAGTGAAAGTAATCTGAAAAATGAAAACTATGAAAATAATTGTTTCCTATGTTGATGATGCATGACGATGCTTATTTCTGCTATGTAAAAAAAAATAACCTGTTAACACTGATAGTTTTTCAACAGTCGTTTATTATACATTTATATGGTTGCAAGCAATAAACAGGTTTTTCCACTTTTCTTTTATTGCATGTTGGTCATAAATTGTTAATAAAATGCATGTGATAATCAATATTGTAACAAACATTATTCACAAAAAATGTGTATAGTCTTGTGGCAAGTAACATTAACTTTTGACACTAATGAGTACTGGTGTTATTTTTAATGTATCAACAAGAATCAGCATTTCAACATAGATTTTCTCATTCCAATCACTGCACCATAACTGGTCAAAGGCTATGGTATGTGCTTTCATGTCTGTGGGAAAGTGCATATTAAAGATCCCTTGCTGCATTGCTGAAAAATGTAGCGGATTTTCTCTGATGACTTCGAGTCAGAAATACCAAATAGCCGATGATAATTAATAAATGTGCTCTAGCTCAGTCGTTAAACAAAACAAACTTCAAGATAGAAGGGTTGGGATCTAGCTCAGTCTGTGGATCACTCTTTCAGTCAGTACGCCATGATTGGTCGTGGTATGTGCAGTCCGGTCTGTAGGAAAGTATGTAGAAAAGATCCCTTGCTGCTAATGCAAAAATGTAGCAATGGATAGGTGTAAGACCACTACACCCTCTTCTCTCTCACTAACCACTAATAAGTAACCCTCTGTCCTGGACAGCCCAGATAGATGAGGTGTGTGCTCAGAACAGCGTGCTTGAACCTTAATTGGATAAGCATGGAAATAAATCCAAATGAAATCAAATGTAGCATGTTTTCTCTAAAACTGAGTGCTTCAATCCTATGATGCAAGCACCTCGGGTGAGCGCTCTACTGACTGAGCAGTCTAGGATCGATCCAATTCATTATTTCTCATGCCAGCCAGTGCACCACTACTGGTATATTAAAGGTCATGGTATGTACTATCCTGTCTGTAGAATGGTGCTTATAAAAGATACCTTGCTACTAATCCAAAAATATAGTGGGTTTCCTCTCAAAGACTATATGTCAGAATTACCAAATGTTTGACATCCAATAGCTGATGATTAATAAATCAGTGTGCTCTAGTGGTATCATTAAAGAAAAACAAACTTTAAGTTTTACTGACTGACCCGACCAACTTCCCTTCAACATAGAATGACCGTAACCTTATATAATGTTAGTTCACTTGTTATTTACAGAAATCTACATCACAACTCATAGAATCTGTGATATTAAGTGTTTTTCCTTCCAGCTCCTTGCAGTCTTCAGATTGCTTTGGTAAAATTGATTTCAGGACAAGACTGTGATTGGTTGTATATGCTTTCAGTAGATTATTGGGGTTAAATTTCTTGTTGGGCTGACAGTTCTTTCAAACTTGACACATACTAATTATCTCCAAGATGTCTGATTTGCGGGAAAGTGTGCTTGTTAAAAAGGTTAAGATGGCAGCTGTTTCTAAAATAGTAATTGGAAAAACAAATCATTGCCAGGATGGTCATCCTCTTATGTTTTTTGCTCCACTATGAAGTTCGTCGTCAGAGCTTTGCTAATACCAATTTGTCTGGCTTCTGTCCATCCATCCACCCATCTGTGTGTCCATCTGTCTGTCCGTTCATCCCCCTGTGCGTGCTATAACCTCACTGTGGTGCAGGGGTGTAACATTCTCTTTGAGAATGGCCAATACAGCACAATTGAAATTTTGAGTGAAAGTCAGTATCTGTGATATTTGTATTTTTGCACAGTTCTTTACACTGTTTTTATTTAAATCTTGAATTTTTACATTGCCATAGTTTGACACCCAATAGCCGATGTATTTTTCATGCTGGGGTGTCGTTAAACATTAATTAATTCATTCATTCATTCCGGTCGCCCATCCGTCAATTTTTACTATGAAGTCTGTCATATACAGTTTTGATTGAATTTTTCTGAAACTTGGTACAGTGGTCCTCTGGAGCACACTAATAGAGAGATCTTTTGAATTGTTGATTTTAAAATTAAAAAATTAAAATTTTAAAGTCTTATCTTCTCATAAAAGTTTTGATTCAATAGTTCTGAAACTTGGTATGTATCATGCTTCTCTAGGGCAGTTGCACAAACTAATATTTACAACATTTTTAATTTTTAAATTTTGTTTTTAATTTTTAAATTTTAAATAAAAATTTAACATTGAACATTTTAAAATATATCTTCTCCTAGTGTTTTGATTGGATAGTTCTGAACCTTAGTATAATTATTATCAGGGGCAGACTTTACAAACTGCTGTTGACAAGTTTTGGAATGTACATTAGGCTATAACCTTTTGCTTTCCTTTACAGTAATGAAACTTGACAAAAAGAACAATAAAAAATGTCAGTTTCTTGATGTAAATAGTTCTAAAAGGTCATTGTATTTTCAGAAAAAGCACATTCAGTGTGCTGATAGTTATTAGCACAGTAACATTCTGTGTGATGTAAGTAAAAATAGATATAATTAAGTAACGCTGAATCAGGTGTATGTAAAAATAAATGTCAAGTACACCTAATCTCGGACTGTATTTGATAGGTATTTAACTATAGCTGCATAAGTGATCTGCTGTCAATGTCTAACAATTAATAAACTATGAAGCCATCTAAAAATAAACTTCAAGAAAAGCCATCAGAGAAGAAAGCATTTGGTTGGGTCCAGTAAATTGCCAATTCGGTACTTTCCAGCAAATCTTTCCACTTGCACAGAAAGGATCAATCAGTACATGAACAAAATTAATATTACCTGTCAGCTCTTGTCCTGTGATTTATAATTAAAGTCTCGTGGGTTACTTTCAGTTACATTTATTATTAATATTTGTAAAGTTTAAATGTATTAAACACATTGCAGGCATGGTAAAGTAAAGTTTGTTTTATTTAACGACACCACTAGAGCACATTGATTTTTTTATCTTATCATCGGCTATCGGACATCAAACATATGGTCATTCTGACACTGTTTTTTAGAGGAAACCCACTGTCGCCACATAGGCTACTCTTTTATGACAGGCAGCAAGGAATCTTTTATTTGCACTTCCTACAGGCAGGATAGCACAAACCATGGCCTCTGTTGAACCAGTTATGGATCACTGGTCGGTGCAAGTGGTTTACACCTACCCAATGAGCCTTGCGGAGCACTCGCTCAGGGTTTGGAGTCGGTATCTGGATTAAAAATCCCATGCCTCGACTGGGATCCAAATCCAGTAACTACCAGCCTGTAGACCAATGGCCTAACCACGACGCCACCAAGGCCGGTACTGCAGGCATGGATGCAAAGGAATGCTGTCATTTGCTATAGTTGCACTCCCCCTGAATTCTGAATAGCTATAAAAATCATGTGTTTTTGGGATGGATGGATGTAATTAATTAAAAAAATTTTTAGTGGGTTGGTGATGGGTGTTTATGGGGAAGAACAATTCATACAGAATACTGTAACTTATGTAGTCTGGGTTTTTTTGCCATGCTCTAAGACCTGGCCACTATTCAAGGCAGGCGTCTATGTTTTACATACTAAATTTTATATTATTGTTTTCACCTTGTCATTATAAGCTTTTGATGTCTTACAGCAGGAGGAGTATAATGTGGACATTAACCTAACAAAGACTTTTTCCGTGACACTCTGAGACCCGGCCTCTAATCTAGGCAGCCTTCTGTTCTAGGAGTTATGGTAAATATTGCATGTTAATGTACTTTGGAATACTGTATATT
Source organism: Gigantopelta aegis (assembly GCF_016097555.1). Lineage (NCBI taxonomy): Eukaryota > Metazoa > Mollusca > Gastropoda > Neomphalida > Peltospiridae > Gigantopelta > Gigantopelta aegis. Next base: position 19,488,820 of record NC_054704.1, read on the forward strand.
GTGGGGGTTTTAAGTTGCACCATCGTCTCAGAATAATCCTGCCGCGTGCTGTCGTTTTATAAGGACATTTTGAGTAAAAAAAAGTCCCCAATTAATAAATAATTTAATTTAATTTCTACATTATAATAATTCTTTGGTTAAAACTTAATATTGAGTAGGTGTGATGTGTAAATATGTATCATTTATTCATATTTCAGTGTTTGTATTGTTTGGCTAGCCAATTATGAAATTGGTCTGAATATTTTTGTGGTTAGGCCATATATAAAGCAAGTTTGTTTGTAGTAACCGAAACCAGTGTTTCAGAAGGGGGTTGTCAGGCAGTGGTGCAACTTTAAAAAATGGCACCTATGTCCATCCCAGAAGCTGTCAGGTATTACATTGTAAACAAATAATATTCATCCACTAAACAAGTCGAGATAACTTGGAAGATTGTCAAGGGGATACACACCTTCAGTATCCACCTCTTGGATCCATGCCTGATTTGTTGATCATTTATTTTATGTTTTAAACAATTAAATTACCGTTATATTCAATACAGTTTAAATGCATTCCATTGGTCCAGTCATAGCAACACATGTCTGTTCATTTCTTGATGAACATAAAAATTATGATGTCGAGGGATGTCGCATCTCATGACGTCACTTTATTTTTATACCTTGTGATATGGGGTATTACTGCTCAAGAACCAAAAGGAGAATTTAAAAGAAAATATGATCTTGTTTGTCTTTTTATTAATAAGTATGTTTCAAATTTAATTTCTTTTATTCCATTTAGGTTCATTTGGGTATCGAAAAACAAAAGTATTGCACAGTTTTATACATGCTTTTTTTTTGTTCATACCTTGATAAACCTAAAGGAAAGAAAACGTACAATCCTTAAATGTTTGGGAAAAGGAAAAAGAAACAATGGCTTTAAAATAATGATTTTTGTTGATTTTTTTTTACATTGGATTGGGTACAAAAACCAATGTATTGTTTATGGTTGGATTCTAAATCAGAGTTTCTCCTCTGTTTTTCTGCACTTTTTCTATGTTTTACAATTTGATTAAAGCACCCAATGTTGCTATGACCCAAGTGCATGACACTGGCTGATAGAAAACTAGTGGGAGAAACTCACAAGCGGGTATTGATTTCTGTGCTTCTCAAAATTAACTTGTCTCAACTTGAGAAGCAAACCCCTATCTAGAGAACACGATCATCGCAGGGAACAGGAAAAAGCTATTTATTATTTTCCTACAGTGGTGCTGTGATTTACAACACTTTGCTGGACATTTTCTGTAACCGGGCAGTTAAAACCAGTAAAGGCCTGATGATGTGTGTCAAGTACTTGACTGTGACAATCCATTAAGGTCTCAACATGCATCACGTTTCTAGAAATAAAGTTCGAGGAAGTATAAATATGATGGATCAATACAAATAAGGTAGGACAATAGTTTTATTGTGTGGTTTTCCAGTGAAAGTTGTGAGATTGTCAAGTACTAGATTGCACCATTCTTTACAAGTGTTTGACTTGCTATAACTAGTCCCATCGTTTAATAGAGGGCGGAATCGGTATTTTGAGTTAATGATTTGAAAAAACATGAAGAAAGCAATTTGGAAAAATAGCTTTAGATAAAAATAGAATTAAATCTGCTTGTTTTGTTTAATGTAGTTCTTAAATTGATGATGTGAGAGGCAGGAGACAATGATTTTATTCCTGGTGGGTGTAATGTAATTTGTTTAACGCAAGTGTACGAGACTGGGAGTCCTGGAGCAAATAATTGAATTCGAGCCAAAACGAAGACATTCGGGCAAAGTGAGCTGGCCTGAAACCTTTTCTTCATGTATTTCCACCATTCTACTCACAGTATTAGTTGTAATTCCTGTAAAAATGTGTTGTGATTCATTTGCAACCCTGTATAGTTGTTTGGTAGTAATGTTAATATCAATAAATGTTATCCAGATTCAGGCATTTCTGTTTAATGCAGGCAAAGATCAGTGTGTCCCCCTACACAAATGGGAGCCAGTATGCCCAGATTGGCCTGTGTTTAAGAACTCTTTTCAAGTGTTCAGTGATTTGTTCTGGTATACCCTTAATGAGTAAGTTATAGGAAGTAGTATATTTTAAAATTAACTTTTTAAATTTGTTCACCTGTCTAACTTTTTGTCTTAAAAATTTGACATAGATATTATTTTTCTGGAGACTGTGTCAATGTTTGCATTTAACGGATCGTTAAGTTTTCGATAGTTTTACCTATCTGTGTTAATTATAGTGAAACCCATCTAAACTGGACACCTATAGTATCAAGTAAAAGGTATGGTTTTAAAGAGTATCCACTTTAGAAAGGTTCTGTAGTGATATTTTGATAGGGATCATGAAAAACATCGGGTTTTGAGGGAATTCCAGTTTACTGAGGGTCTAGTTTTTAGGGGTTTAACTCTAAAAGTGTTTATATGTATTTATGACCTGTTAACATTACCTACCTGTTTTTGTAGGTTCTTTCTACACCACATGGGAATAATGGTGTCTGTGAAAAGATATGTAAAACAATTGTAACATTCATTGTCATATCAAAAATCAAGATTAGGAGCATTTGGACAAAAAGCCTTAAAACAAATTATTCACATGTCTGCATCTGTTAAATATTAAATGAAATGCTTCTAAAATTAACTTTTAAACTGTATAATGTTCAAAGCATAGTAAGGTTAAATTGCCTTGCTACAATATATTTTGTACAGTACACACAGAAAAAAAAATCAATGGAACATTGTGCAAGAAGACAGAATTGTCTTTAGTCTTCTGCTTCATTGCAAATCACTTTAAAGTGCTGTCTGCACTTCATAACACAACAGTCACAAGAAAACTGGATGAGCAGCATTTTATAAACATTTCTCATCTCACCACCACCAACAACAGTTTTATTGCACCTTTCATTTTATATTCTAAGTTATACATAGGCAAGCCTATCATTCCATCATGATCAATCGTTTCGTCATGCAGCCTTCGTTAGTACGAATTTGATAAAAAAAATCTTTTGTGGTTGACTAATAGTAGCTGTTCAGTGGCTGAGTGATTGGAATGCCTTATCTTGCAGGTTGTTGTGAAGATAATGGGAGTACCCGGTTGTCACTGGACAGTAACTGTGTTGTGTTGGTAACACAAGAGATGTGAATATCAGGCTAGTACTGGGTTGTCACTGGATGGCTGAGAGTTGTGTCATTATATGAGATGACTCAATACATTCGTGTTGACAGCAGAACAATGAACACCGGAATCTGTTAAATTCTCCATTTGATTTGACATCAAAGACATGTCTGACCAGGTAAGACTTGAATTTATTCAGTTTAATTTAAGTGCAGGTTAAATTACATCAAGCCCAGTGATTCCTTTTTGTTGTTGGTTTTTTGTGTTGTTTGGGGGTTTTCTTTTACTTTTTTTCTTCTATTCTGCTGTATAAATTTAGAATTTAGAATCGATTCCTGTCAGTTGGCCCATTGGCTATTTCTCGTTCCAGCATGACTGGTATATCTAAGGTGCATATAAAAGATCCCTTCCTACTAATGAAAAAATGTAGCGGTTCTTCTCTAAGACTGTCTGTCAAAAATACAAAATGTAGCAGTTCTTCTCTAAGACTGTCTGTCAAAAATACAAAATGTTTGACATTCATTAGCCGATGATTAATAAATCAATGTGCTCTAGTGGTGTTGGTTAACAAAACAAACTTCTTCTTTTTTCAATGCATTGTGGATCTGCTGCAATTTTGTTTTCTGTGCATACTAGATTTTAATGATGGCATGGAACCAATTGTGAAACAGCCCTTCAAACACTTCTAATTTAAAACCATGGAATAAATTTAACTTTAATTATTACCCAACTTACTACTATAGAGGCTTGTCCTATATAAGTACAAAAAATAGTGCTATAGAACCAATTGTAAAACAGCCATTCTAACACTTTTAATCTTTTAATTTAAAGCCATGGAATAAATTTTAATTTTATTATTACCCAAACCACTTGTATGGAGACTTGTCCTATAAGGTGTACTACTTGTGGAGAATTGATGAAATGTGTTTATGAAATATTTTGTAATACAGTTTGAAATGATGTCAGAAACTTGGTAGTACATGTACCAGTGTGATAATGTATTGAGAGATGTGAATGTGAATGGATATATTGATTTGTTCTTTTTGTTATGACCAGTTTCACAAAGTCATCATAGATTAAACATGTAGGTTGTCTATGTCACTGGGTCACAAAGTTATCTCTCATATGTCTGGCTTCTTAATGTATGGCATCTTTTATAGAATGTGATTATTCTGAATAACATCAAATTGAACAACACTAGAGTTGGGCCTAAATAAGTATAGACTCAGATTCTACAAGATATTTACATGTATATGGGTTAATATTTCCATTTGTAGTTCACACTTGACAATGGTGTATGAAAAACATTTATAATCTCATTATATAATTAGAATGTGTTTTTATGGATTCATCAAATGCGGTGTCATGACATAGTAATTATCCGCACCCACATTAACTGAAACTGGCAATAATGTGACACCCATCAAGTGAGATTTCCAATAATGATGGTTCATGGTCAGTCCCAACGTTAGAAGAACATTTCTGACTTTGTAAAGCCTTTGATGATGACCATCCAGCCATCTGACCATCTGGTCATCGGATTATGTCAACATTTGATTAAAACCAGCTTAAAATTCATATACAGTGAAACCCCTCTAAACCAGACACCCATAGGACCAAGACAAATGTCCGGTATTAAGAGGGATCCAGTTTAGAGAGGTTAAGTTCTGTCCTGGTTTTAAAAAGGGACTGGGTAAAAAACGTTCGGTTTTAAAGGAATTCCGGTTTACAAAGTGTGCAGTCTTGAGAGGTTTCACTGTATGACCACATTTTCACATAAACTTTGGCCCCAGTGTTTACAATCATTAGGACAACCTAAATAATACTGGATATGCAGACATTGCAAAAAAGTGTCATTAATATAAGCTTTTAATTGATAAAAAGCTGGCACCATCTTACAATGACAACACAGTCAAGAATATAGTTCACACAATAGACATGGCCATCAAAGCAAGTTATATTTTGGTCTGAATGACATATCATGTTCCTATCTTGTGTAAGTTTGTGGAGACAAGGGGCTTAGTGGTAGAGCACTAACCTGAGGTGCAACAGGTTGATGGATTGAGATTTAGTTTCCTGTTCCTGTACCCATTGACTGGTATATCAAAGACTGTAGTAAGCATGCTTTCCTAAGAACACACTTTATCCATCTGGGATGTCTGTCCAAGACAAAGGTTAATGGTTAGTGGGTAGTCAATAATAGTGGTATCTCTCTCAATCTCTCAATCTCTCTCTCTCTCTCTCTCTCTCTCTCTCTCTCTCTCTCTCTCTCTCTCTCTCTCTGTCTCTCTCTGTCTCTCTCTCTCTCTCTCTCTCTCTCTCTCTCTCTCTCTCTCTCTCTCTCTCTGTCTCTCTCTGTCTTTCTGTCTCTCTCTCTCTCTCTCTCTCTCTCTCTCTCTCTCTCTCTCTCTCTCTCTCTCTCTCTCTGTCTTTCTGTCTCTCTATCTCTATCTCTATCTCTCTCTGTCTGTCTGTCTGTCTCTCGCTCTCTTTCTGTCTGTCTGTCTGTCTGTCTCTTTCTGTCTCGCTTTCTCTCTTTCTCTCTTTCTCTCTGTCTCTCTTTCTCTCTCTCTCTCTCTCTCTCTCTCTCTCTCTCTCTCTCTCTCTCTCTCTCTCTCTCTTCTCTCTCTCTCTCTCTCTCTCTCTCTCTCTCTCTTTCAACCAAATATTGAAGTAAACATTAGTTAAATAATCATAAATAAGATGTGCTCAGGTGTTGTTAAAAAAAAATTCTTTTCCATTCATTTGTTCCCTAAATACACGTATATGGAGTTCAGTATATTTCAGTATATCATTAGAAGATTAAAATAATACATGAAGATTGCTTGGTATCAATTTATAGAAACATAAATATAAAATCAATACAAAAGTACTGGAATTAGCTGGTTGACATATTTTTAGGAAAAAATGTGGCAAATTGCATTGTAATTTTGTGAAATTTAACAATAGCTGTTATATATTGGTAAATATAGTGCTTCATCATTACTAATTGCTAACACGTATATAATTATTATTTATGTGTATAATTATCATTTGATTTATTTTTAACATTTCACAGATTGTAGGTCAGAAATATATGTCTAAGTTATAAATAAAGTGTTAGCACAGTTTTATAGTGATGATGCTATTTTTAAATTTATGTTTCAGTGTTAAAAGCACAATACCCTTGTCTTTTTTTCTCCTTGTTTTTACTGTACATATAATGAATTCATATCTGTTAAAATCATCTTACAGTAGTGATTTGTTACTTAGAATACTTGTTGGTTCTGTACATCATGCTCAGTGATATCAGTTTGTCTAGAGGTACTGTGATGTCTTGTTTAGAGTTTGTTTTCATTAACGAAACCACTAGAGCACTTTCACTTATTAATCATTGGCAAACATTTGGTAATTTTGACCTCTAGAGAGAAAACCCCGGTTTTGTTTTCATTAGTAAGAAGGGATCTTTATATGCACCATCCCACAGACAGGATAGCACATACCACAGCCTTTGATATACATGATTCAGTGGTTGGAACAAGAAATAGCCAAATGGGCCCACCAACAGGAATCGATCCTAGATCGACTATGCATCAAGCGAGTACTTTACCACTGGGCTACATCTCGACTCTGTGATGTCTTGTATTCACTACTAGACTCATAATTATTTCTACCTGAATTTCATTTCCTTTCCCACTTCCTCCATCTACCAAGCTTGTAGCCAGTTCCTACAATTAATTTCCATCACTGTTTGAGAAAGTAGCAGTAGTGTGTTTTATTTCAAAATTACACCATGACATGAGTTTGGCATTCTGTCTGACAGAAGGTTGTGTTTGCAGACGGAAGGTCAACATTGCGCTTGATGGATCATATTGAGTTGGAAAACATGCTGGCTAATCTTTGCTAACCACTTCTGTTTCACTTTGATGGTTAAAACACCAATATTTCCTGTCACTGATTGATTTAAAGGCTCAGAATATATAGCAGTGGTAAAGCATTCAGCAGAGACAGACAGTAATAGGTCACAGGAATCAGTAGATTTTTTCAAGTGCTAGACTGATGGTGTATAAACAATCATGGTATGTGTTGTCCTGTCATTTATCTGTGTTTGGCAGGTCTTTCAGAAAGGTTCAAGTATTTCCCCAAGACAAGCATGCTTGAATTTTCAATAACATTTAGAGTATATAATAGTGAAGCAGCAGAGAGTCTAAAAAGAGCTCTAGTTTTCAAGATAGTCCAACCCGGGGTTGAGATATATCAAAATGTTCGTCTTCGGATCAGGATAGAGTATTTTGATTAAATTCCTTGACAAGCATGCTTGAATATTTAACAACATTTAGAGTATATAAGCATATATATATCAGACTGTTGTGGAAAAGCAGACTCCTTGCCGCCAATTGAAAAGAATAGCCTATGTACTGGCAGTTAATGTTGTTTTGTTTATTCATTTCTCTGACTGAAGCATGTATTAGAGTTTTCTTGTTTCTGATGTGGTAACTGCTGCTGTTTAAATAACATCAGGGATTATCAGTAAATGTGCTGCTAATGGAAAAGAGTAGCCTATGTTGTAGTACTTTTGTTTTGTAATTTCTCTGACTGAAGTGCATATTACAGGTTTCACGTTTCTTATGTGGTAACTGCTGTTTAAATAACATCCTGGATTATCAGTAAACACTCTCACCCTATGACAGATGGTCGTGTTTGCAGACTGAAGGTCAACATCATGGTTGATGGATGGTATGAAGTGGGGGGAAAAAACCCACTTGTACAAATGATTATGCACTTTCAAAGATTCTCTTCATTGCTAAAGACCTGTTCTACACTGTTTAGATAGGAAAGGAAAGGAATGTTCATTTAAACTATGACTATTTGGTGTCAGACATGTTATTTTGATATTGGTCAAGAGAAAGAAGAGAAGAAACCTGCTGCTGCCATGTGGGATAGTACGTACCATTGTCTTTGATGTACCAATATTTGGGCACTGGCTGGGACAGGAAGAAAACTGAATCCATGATGATTACATGATGGGTAACTTCCCACCCATAGCCAGCTGATTATTTCTGGGATAGATTGACGAATATATAATGCATGTTAGTATACCTGGATTCACCCATTTTTTTTTTTAAATAATAATAATAATGAGTTGATTGATAATAAAAATATTTAAATTATTATGTTAATAACCTTTTTTTTGGTTTGTTTTAGCAATTTGTAAATGGTTAACTGTTTATACTGATGGAAAATTGGTGTAATGCTAAGAAAATTGGTGTAATGCTAAGGAAATTGGTGTAATGCTAGGAAAAAGTTCGACCTGTACCCCTCTATATCAAAGGCTCTAAAGACTAACCCTAACCCTATCCCTAAAACTACCCTAACCATTGAAAGGGGGGTATGGGTCGAACTCATGCCTAATGCTAAGGTGTCCTGTGTTTTAAGATCTGATTTGAGACAACATGCTGCTTTTTAAATAACCTCTTAATTCATTAGTGTATTGATCTCTACTGAAAATGAGCACACTGTATGGGATGCTGTTCTATTATTTAATCAGTTTTCCTTTCAGGAAATAGATTTATTTATTTTGTGTTAAGTTGTTTTCATGCTTATGTCCAATTAACATTTCAAGGATGTTGTTCTAGACATGCACGTCAACTATACTGACATCCTAAAGAAATTTTACAAGGCTTGAAAATGTATTTCAGAAAAACAACAAACAGTACGGTAGGATATGAAAGTACCATGAAGTTTAACATCTTAATGTCACTGTTCTGGACAGAAAAGCCGGCCGAGGCTGGCACCTGTGCCCAGGACAGGCATGCTCTGCAACAGCTTGTTCTGAATGTGCACATTAAATACTCTGACCTGACCTGACCTGACCTTAATGACACAGTGCTTCGTGATACATGCCAAATATTTGTAAGGTGGTTTCTAAATTGGTTCTTTTCGATTAGCAAAAATATTTATAAAATTATTCAAATTTTATGTACATATATAAAGTTTTGTTTGGATGTCAGTATATTTGGGCTATTATTTCAATTTTTATGCAGTTAATGTTAAAGCATGTTGTCCTGGGCACATGCATATGACTCAGCTATCTGGACTGTCTGTCCAGGACAGTGAATTAATAGTTAGTTGTTGTTATTGGTTAGTGAGAGAAAAGTCAGTGTAATATCTCAGTAGACATACTCTGGGTTGGAACCACTACCATACTGGGATGTGATTCCACCACCTACCAGATTGAAAACTGATCACTTAACCATTGCAGGAACCACACAACCATTTACCATATCGGTAATTCTTGTAGCAGCTTAATATAGTCTAGTTTAAGAAACAATTCTTCATTAAAAATAATAAGATATAATACTGCTCAAGATGCACTTTCAGTTCTTTAGTTGATGATTATAAGTAAGCTGACTTCTATAGTATTTAAACAACCCAATACTATGAGGTTGTATTTTCATTACTAAATGATAAGTTAAAAACTGTGCATGTGGTGTGATGCCACTAATATTATATAACAACAAAATGAGGCAGTGCTCTGGCATGAGGGTAGATAACTCAAAATGTTCATGGTCAAATCTGTTAATTTTTAGCATTGTAGTTATCAAGGAAGAGTACTAAAATATTGCTGTATTTTTCACAGAATTTATTCCGACATAGAAATTGTATTGAAATGCATGCAGTAATGAATGGTGATGTGTAGTCTATACCACTGAGTTTGGTGTTTGGGCTGTCTGTCCAGTACAGAGATCAGTGGTTACTGACTAGTGACAAAGAAAAAATTGCAGTAGTGAATGGTGATGTGTAGTCTATACCACTGAGTTTGGTGTTTGGGCTGTCTGTCCAGTACAGAGATCAGTGGTTACTGACTAGTGACAAAGAAAACATTGCAGTAGTGAATGGTGATGTGTAGTCTATACCACTGAGTTTGGTGTTTGGGCTGTCTGTCCAGTACAGAGATCAGTGGTTACTGACTAGTGACAAAGAAAAAATTGTAGCTTTGCACTTACTCTGGTTTATGTCCTGGATGCAGTTCCACGAAGCAATGTTAGTACTAAGATCAACTTAAGTGGGTCACTACCTTATGCACTTAAAGTGATCTTAGCCCTAAGATCAGTTTGTGAAACAGAGCTCTTATATTGGAAAATAAATAATAAATAAATATTGTCAACTTATCTCATTTTAAGTTATGGCTGTTTGATGTGTAATATATGCATATATTACAACCTAACATAAAGACTTCTTCTATTGAATAGCAGCAAGAGATATTTTATGTGCACAGGACAACACATACCATAGCCTTTGATGTACTAATCCTGGTACAAATATATTGGAATACAAATCCTGTACATGTATCAGCCTGAAACTGAATATATTGTCAAACTTTCCATATCTACAATTTACATTACAGCTATCTACTAGCACCTCTTGGATTATAACCATATAACCCTTGGAGATTGTCAAGTCCTTTATTTTCTCAGAGGATTGATTGAGATAACTGACTGAACCAACAAGATGGGCATCCTAACTGATCTGATAATGCACTGCGTAGAAACATTTCTCTACCCACAGACAAGTGTAAAGTTGTTCAGTGATATAATCAGTTTCCAATTTCATAGTCCCTTGGCACTTTATCAGTCGGTATATTCCAAAATAGTCTTCTTCTGTTCTGGAAATATACTTTTGTTCTTCATGTGGAAACACTTTGTCAAAGCTGACATAATGTTGTCTGTAACTTGATTAAATACATTATTGCAGTGTATATTAACCATGAACTTTCACACAATGCTAAGTACTAGGAAACTGAAAGAAACAAAAATGTTGATGGAAGTATTTTTTAACTAAAAAGTTAGACTAGGTCTTTTTTATCATTAAAGCTGAATGCACATAGCATTGAAAAACATGTTTGCTGTCTGCATTGCTTGGAGGAAAAAAGTGGTTAAAAGTGTTTAAGAAATCAAAGCATGCTTGATTTCAAAAACGTATTCAGGAAAAACATGTTTTTAACTGCTGTGTGTGTTTATCTAAGATTGTGTTATCAGGTATATGTTAAGCTATTCTTTTAACTAACAGCAAGAAGCCTAAACATGCAGATCCCCATAGACATGGTAGCACATACATACGTCTTTGCTAGATCATTCTTTGAGCAGACAGTAGCATATACGGTTGTAGAGTATGAGCCTTTGTCACCCGAGGTGCATGGGTCAGAGGATCAAATCTTATTGGTGGATCCATTCACAAATTTTGTTTTTTCCACCCCACAACTGGTATATCAAAGGCCATGGAATGTGCTGTTGTGTCTGTTGGAAAGTGCCTATAAAAGATCTGTTGCTGCTAATGGAAAAATCTATCAAGTTTCCTCTGAAGACATCATGTCAAACTTATCAAATGTCTTGACATCCAAAAGTTGAAGGAAGGAAATGTTTTATTTAACGACGCACTCAACACATTTTATTTACAATTATATGGCATCAGAGATATGATTAAGGACCACACAGATATTGATAGAGGAAACCCACTGTCGTTAATTCATGGGCTACTCTTTTCGATTAGCAGCAAGGGATCTTTTATATGCACCATCCCACAGACAGGAATACACATACCATGGCTTTTGATGTACAAATCATGGTGCACTGGCTGGAGTAAGAAATAGCCTAATGGGGATCGATCCCAGACCGACTGTGCATCAAGCGAACACTACCACTGAGCTACACAAACTGTAACTTTCCACTATAGAAATAACTCATTTTTAATAGCAGTGAAAACAATCTTTTAGATCCACTTTCTTACAAACAGGTAGTACATACCACAGACTGATAAACTAGTTATGGACAACTGATTATAAATGTAAACTTTTAATGTGTTTTTTATTTCTCCTAGCATATGCTATTTAATTCCTAGAGAGATGAAATGGCCGATTCCATATCAATTAAGATCATAGACAAGAGAGGCTATCAGTAACGAAGTCTTCTTCTGTTTGTTTAAATCAGACTTCTGGAGGTGTTTATACTGCTGATGATGTATACTACTCAAAAGAATTTAAGGGTCAAAAATGTATAACCAAATAAGTTTCAGAGTGTATTAGATTGATGATGTAAACTACACCAAAAATTTAATTTATTGTTCCATATTTACAAAAAACCACAAATAAACGTCACTGTATACAAGAAAGTCACATGACATGCTGTCAAAGTTGAAGGTTGTCAAACATGGATTTTACACATTAGAACATTCGTTTAATAGTGTGTGAATCCACCCCTGGCGCGAATACACTCGACACATCGTTGCCGCATGCTGTTGATCTGACGTCTGAAGAACTCTTGGGGAATGGCCTGCCACTCTGCCATAAGAAGTTGACCCAGATCATGAAGGTTGGCCGGAGGGGCGTGGTTATCCTGAACTCTCCTGCCTAATTCGTCCCAGGCGTGCTCTATTGGGGCCAAGTCAGGCGAATATGCTGGCCAATCCATCCTGGCGATACCTTGTTGTCTGAGAAAGTCCGTTACCACCCTGGCACGGTGGGGTCTGGCATTGTCATCCTGCAGAACTGCCCCGCCGCCAATCTGCTGAAGGCCTGGGAGAACCAACGGCCGGATAATCTCATTCAGATAGCGGATTCCATTCAGATTGCCATCCACCACATAGAGGGGGGTCCTGTGGTGGATAGAGATGCCGACCCACACCATGACGCTGCCACCACCGAACCGGTGACGTTGTCTAACGTTAACGTCAGCGAAGCGCTCCCCAGGACGTCTGTAGACACGAACCCGACCGTCGTTGAACTGGAGACTAAACCTGGACTCATCAGTGAACATCACTCGACCCCACTGAACACGTTGCCACCGCAGATGAAATGTGCACCAGTGACGTCTGGCCGTTCTGTGACGTGGTTTGAGTGGTGGTCGAACAGCCTGGCGACGGCAGCGTAGATTATTGGCTCTCACGATTGCGTATGGTTTGATCAGACACTCGAGTTCCAGTAGCAGTCCACAGATTGTCACGTAATCGGCGTGCAGTGGTTGTGCATTGACGCAGAGCCATATTGGTGATGTAGGGTCCTCTATTTGTAGTGCTTCGGGGTCTTCCCGAACGTGGACGATTTCAAACAGAATTCGTTGCTTGGTACCGTTGCCACAGTCGGCCAACGACACTCTGACTGACACCAAGTCTCAGAGCAACATTTCTTTGTGTATTGCCATCCTGAAGCCAAGCAATAGCCCTTCCTCGATCTTCGATAGTCAGTTGACGTCGTACCATTGTCGAATTTGGAGTGTGCAACGTACACGAACGCAAGCTCCAATTATACGGAAATTCAGCATTGGGAACATGGAATACACATGCAAAGCATGCAAATGAAGCGCTTTGTGAAAAAGCAAGTTATGGGCACTTAGCAGACCTTTCGCTTTCGCCCTAATTTACGTGCAAATGTAAGCATGTTTTCGCCATTAGAACTAGTCGACAGTGTCAATGACATTGGATTTTAATTCATTTATGGGTTGCTTAGACCCACTTTCGTCAAAATGGAACAATACCATGCATGACATTATGGTCTAGCTAATATAATTGACATTCAGAAAATAATGTCGAAAATATCGTTTGACCCTTAAATTCTTTTGAGTAGTATATATTGGAGTGGAAATCAAGAACTAATTTACTCAGAATGTTTTTGTTGGTGGAACTGATTGCCTTCCATTCCTTATGTCAGCTGGATGCTACAAAATGCAAAGATCATATGTTGATATGAAAGTAATGTCTGGTGTAGGCTCAGAGAGTACAGTTAAAGATAATATTTACTCATGACTTGAGTTAGAGAGCAGTGTTGACTTTAGCATGTTTAGTGCTATTTTATTTCTACTTTTCATAACTCAACAAAAAGAATAAAGGTAAATAGGTGTGAAAATTTAAAAAATAAAAAATAAACAGTATGTAGAAATTATTTAGCATATTAAGATATATAATAGACTAAGTAAAGTACTTTTTGATTGTCTTATGGGGTAATTTTATAAGCATTTCCTGAGAAAATACCATAGCCATTTGAGATGTTTGTCCAAGACAGATTAATGGTTAGTGGTCTGTCTGTCTGTCTGTCTGTCTGTCTGTCTGTCTGTCTATCTGTCTGTCTCTGTTTGTCTCTGTCTCTGTATCTCCCTTTCTCTCTCTCTCTCTCTCTCTCTCTCTCTCTCTCTCTCTCTCTCTCTCTCTCTCTCTCTCTCTCTCTCTCTCTCTCTCTCTCTCACTTTGTCTCTCTCTCTCTCTCTCTCTCTCTCTCTCTCTCTCTCTCTCTCTCTCTCTCTCTCTCTCTCTCTCTCTCTCTCTCTGTCTCTCTCTCTGTCTGTCTCTGTCTCTGTCTGTCTATCTCTGTCTCTCTCTCCTCTGTCTCACTCTCTCTCTGTCTGTCTGTCTGTCTCTCTCTCTCTCGCTCTATCTATATCTCTCTCTGTCTGTCTTTGTTTATCTCTCTCTCTGTCTCTGTCTCACTCTGTCTCTCTTTATTATCTCTCTATCTCACTCTGTCTCTATGTGTGTCTCTCTCTGTCTCTGTCTCACTCTGTCTCTCTCTCCTCTCTCTGTCTGTGTGTGTGTGTCTCTCTCTCTCTCTCTCTATCTTTGTCTCACTCTGACTTTTTGTCTGTGTGTGTGTGTTTCTCTCTCTCTCTGTCTGTCTCACTCTGTCCCACTGTCTGTCTCTCTCACTCGCTGTCTGTCTCTGTCTCACTGTCTGTCTGTCTCTGTCTCACTGTCTGTCTCTGTCTGTCTCATTCTGTCTGTCTCTGTCTGTCTGTCTGTCTCTCGCTCCCTCTCCCTCTCTCTCTCTCTCTCTCTCTCTCTCTCTCTCTCTCCTCTCTCTCTCTCTCTCTCTCTCTCTCTCTCTCTCTCTCTCTCTCTCTCTCTCTCTCTCTCTCTCTCTCTCTCTCTCTCTCTCTCTCTCTCTCTCTCTCTCTGTGTCTCACTGTCTTTCCCTCTCTCCGTCTCTGTGTCTCTGTCTGTCTGTCTCTCACTATGTCTGTCTATCTCTCATTCACACACATACATAGTAGGTCAGATCAGGTAAGAGGGTTTTATGTGCATATTCAGAGCAACCTGTTGTAGTGCATGCCTGTCATGGGCACATTTGTCGACCCATGCCAGCTCCTCCATCCAGGACAGGAATAGGGTTTGGGGTGGGTGGGAGGAGGGACTACCCATGATGGCAGGTGCAAGAGACCACCAGCAGCGTGACCAGGGTCGATAGCAGGGGGGGGCAGGGACATACACATAGTATGTGAATGGATCCATTTATATATTTATATGTCTTTGTGTCATGATCTCTGTAACAATTCAGTAACACCATTGCTTTCACTGCATTGTTCTTCCACTCCTCCAATTGACTTACTTTCATCTCTAGTACTTATATTTTTTATTATAAATTTTTCTCTCACTGCTGCTATGTTCGTTAGTGAGAATAATAATGATCGATGGGTTGCTCTCTGATCATCAGGTTCTGCAGCCATTTCAATACTTTATTATGTCCTTGTCACGATTTCCAGGCCACTTGTTTGCAGTTTTCACATGGTCTGCCATTATCATGATGGCCATATTGATTCCTCTTTCTCTCATCAGGGTGGTGAGCATTCCAGGCACGTTTTCCCCCACATCTACAATTTCACCTAACACTGTTATACGAGGAGCCATAGGAGATTCACTGTAATAATAAGTCACTCAAGTAATCATAATGATTTAAAAGGGTCTGAGGTTTTCCTCCGACATCCATTAAGCCTTTTGTTGACTGTGTGTGAAGAAATAAAGCATTGGCGTTTGACTACAGGTTTGTTTTGATTGGCCTGTATGTAAGGTTACTAATTTCCTATCATTTAGGAATGCGGTCTAGCACCATTGTGTCAGGGTTTTCTTTAGTCAAACTTTTATTTGTGTTGTTTTCATTTGGTTATCCTGGTTAAAATTTAATTATTAGGGCTCCAAAGTCATCTAGATGTGCTCTAGTGGTGTTGTTAAGCAAAACAAAACTTTTAATTTCCACAGCATAACTTTATTGTTGAATTGGAATCAGTCATTTGTATGAATGAATGAATATTTAACAACACCCCAGTACAAAAATAGACATCGGCTATTGGGAATCCAACAAATCAGTCATTTTGTGAACATCTTTCAGTTATCAGATCAAATGATTCGTTTCACAAACTCTGGTTGTATCATACGGTGTCGTTAAGCAAATCAAAACTTTTTAATTTCCACAGCACAACTTTATTGTTGAATTGTGTCAGCCATTTTGGTCAACATCTTTCAGTCATTGGTTCAAATGATTGGTTTCACAGACACTGGATGTATCATGCAGATTATCTTGGGGTTGTCAAGTTTACCAAACCATAAAACACATGTTATAGCTCGCCATGATGTTACCCAGCTGTATCTGAAATCTGTCTACCACATGAGATGTACAATATTTACAGCTCTGGGTATTCTGAACCATATATGTGATTATAACCACACTTATACCCAGGGGAGGTATCAGGTGCATCAGGTGAAAATGTGTGGAACATTCATAAGGATGAAAGCAGTAGAACTATGTGATTTATTTTATTAACATAACATATATACACACACACACTGGAAATGGACTAATATTTGTGTGTTGCGGATTTGGGGTGGGAATTGTAACACTAACAGTTGGTTCCAGTTAAATGACATTATCAATTCCCTTACTTGATGAATCCCTATCACCATTCACCCCTCCTAAGAAAAACAGATGTTTATTGGAATACATTGGTGTAAAATAAAACATTTATGTGCAAATTACAGCAGACAAAACATTAGGCCTATGAGACAGTTTTACAAAGGTGGTTTATCGCTTAGTTGTGTGTGTGTGGCTTCCCTAAATAGCCATGTATGTTTATTAATTTGTGATTGTTTAGCCATGTGCACAGATTATATTGGTCCACACTTATATCTGAAATAAATATATGGTGATCACCATTTGTAAATTTGACCTGGCTGTGCCATCAGTTGTCCTCATCCCTGTATCAAAAAGGGAGATTTAACCTATAGAATTCGATGGCAATTTGTTAAAAAAAAACTTTTTTTTAATTTACACTGAGATTTTTTGGAGAAAAAAAACAAACATTTTACAAGTTGGTATTGCTTTAAAACATAATGATATGTATTTATATAAATTTTAATGTTATTCATTAATATGACTGAGTTACATTCCAAGTTATCAGGTCTTTTTTGACACAAACGGACTATACTAGTGAAGACTGTCATTACCTGATGCCAATAGATTTTCAGACTGAGTCAGAAGTATATTATTGCTAACTGCCAGATGCATAATATATACTGTATATATGAATTCAACTATTTTTGTCTTTGAAACCTGAACATGCTAAATGTTAAAAGTGCATTTCTTTCAGATGTGTATTGCCTTCACTAAAATAAGGAATTCTGAATCACTGAATTCGATTTTATAAAGACTGAAGTCAACAGATGCTGAACTGTTGAGTGCAATATTATACATTCCATTTAATTTGCTTTCAAGCTAATCCTTTAATCCTTGAAGAGCTGCTCTCTAGGTTCCTGTTTCAAAAAATCGATTTAAAATTACTTTTGGCAAAACAAACATCGGTGTTGATAGCTTTGTTTATCTCCAGTGTTAGATAGCAGGGTTTTGTGTTAATTTATGGGAATTTCACAAAATGGTGTAATTATATGAAGGGGCTACATTTTCCATTGAATAATAGGGACACACTATGTCCCAATTTATTATGTATGGTAATTGTACTGGGTAGGGTTCTATGTTCAAGGGGACAGGATCCAACTTGGTTAGTAGAGGCTTGTAGGATCAAACCACCTCAGAGGACCCAACCACTTATTGGACTATTTCTTGTTTTAGTCAATGCATCATGACTGGTATATCAAAGACCATGGGATGTGCTATCCCATCTGTGGGATGGTGCATATAAAATAACCCTTGTTACTAATGGAAAAATGTAGCAGGTTTCCTCTCTAAGATTATATGTCAGAATTACCAACTGTTTGACATTCAATAGCCGATGATTAATAAATCAATATGCTCCAGTGGTGTCGTTAAACAAAACAAACTTTAACTTTATGTGCTAACATGTCTGTGCCAAATTGCATATAAAAGATCTATTGTGCACAGCTGATGGAAAAATATAGCAGGTTTCCTATAAGACTATGTGTCCATAAATTATCACGGAGTAGGTTCAATCCTGTGACCAAAGCACCTCTGCTGACTGATCTGTCCTGGATCAGGCAACTGGCTATCCAGAGACGGGACCCGGGACAGACATGCTTGAAACCTTCATCGTATATACGCATGACAAAATTATCCACTCCGCTACTGACCGAGCTAGATCCTGCCCCTTTTCATCACTAAAATACATCCTACTCCCTGCACAATCAAATCAGCCAGTTATTGAGTGTGTGATTACTGACAGATTATTTAGCATATTTTTCACATTACTTATTTACAATGTATGCAAAAAAGTGACATATCATGTAATGACTTGTACAGTTTTTAAGAGTATTATTATTTCATAACAGTTTTTTTCTCATTCGTTTTGCTCGATATTGATTTTTACTTCCAATAGCACATTGAAAGCTATGGTGATTTGGCATCTATCATTGTATCATATTTCATTTCATTTCAACTTATTTTCATGCTTAAATCCAATTAAGGTTCAAGCTGGCTGTCCTGGGCACACACCTCAGCTATCAGGGCTGTCTGTCCAGGACAGTGGGTTAGTTGTTAGTTGTTAGTGGTTAGTGAGAAAAAAGATTGTGTAGTGGTCCATTGAGTCGTTAAAACTCGCTCTGGGTGGGAGCCGGTACCATGCTGCGAACCCAGTACCTACCAGCCTTATGTCCAATCACGACACCACCTATAATTACTGTGATCTCTAGATGTGGGAGAGATATGGCTCAGTTGGTAGAGCACACATGCCTGGAGTGCTAGGGTTCAAGGATCGAATCCCCTCTGTGGATCCATTCTTTGATTGGCTTTTCCCATCCCTACCATTTCCCCAAGACTGGTATATCAAAATCTGTGGTATGTGCTGCCCTGTCTATGTGAAAGTGTATATAAAAGATCCCTTGGTGCTAATGGAAAAATGTAGTGGGTTCATCTAAGACTGCATGTCAGTTACAAAATGTTTAACATCCAGTAGATTAATTAATCAGTGTGTTTTGGACATGTCATTAAGTTAAAAAAACCTTTAACTTTGATTGGGGTCTAGATAGTGAGAGGGCAAACCTGCCAGTGGGGTGGGGGGGGGGGGGAATCTCCAAAGGCTGCTGGATTTCTTCCCACCACAGTTGAGTTCTGAAATGAGTCAACACATCGGACACCATTGTGATTCAATGTTAGTCAATGCACATCATGTATGGTTATTTGCAATAGTTGGTACAACAAGTTTGGTTATGAAGCACTTTGATATATGCTTCCAACCCATTCCACATCTCTACGTGGAAACTGGAATTCACTTCCAGTTCTGTTTGTTTGTATTTTGTGGCATGTCCATATTGACAGAATATGGTTCAGGTTGATTCCAGTTGTGATGTCTCATCGAGTTCTTGGCCCCGTTCCATGAAGCGATCTTAGCGCTAAGAACAGCTTCAGTGCATTAGGTAGTTATGCATTTAAGGTGATCTTAGCGCTAAGATCTCTTCGTAGAATGGGGCCCTGCTGCCTTAATACAAAAGTAGCAATACAGTCCCAGACGTGATGACATATGAAGGCAGCAGGACTCGATGTTTGCATGCCAGTGCACTTCAATAAGCTTTTGTGGCCAGTGTGTTAGTGGGTAACATCATAGAATCCACTTCCACTTCAGAATACAGTAATGTGCATTTGGGAAACTGAATTTGGTGTGTCAGTTGCATTAAATACAACATTGCCACTAGTTTCAACAACCCACTGTGTTTGAAATAAAATGCCTATAACCAATTTACAGTAAACCATATTCATTCATTTCATTCATGTCATCTTATTTTTGTGCTTATATGCTTATATCCAATTAAAGTTCAAGCATGCTGTCCTGGGCACACACCTCAGCTATCTGGGCTGTCTGTACAGACAGAGGGTTAGTGGTTAGTGGTTAGTAAGAGAGAAATCGGTGTAGTTGTCTTTCCCATTGAGTCGTTAAAATTCACACTGGATGGGAGCCAGTACTGGGATACAAACCCAAAGTCCAATGGCTTAACCACAACACCACTGAGGCAGGTAAGCCATATTTTGAAAGCTGACCATATAAACAAACATTCTTAACCACAACACCACTGAGGCAGGTAAGCCATATTTTGAAAGCTGACCATATAAACAAACATTCTTAATCAAATGAATGGTTGCTGCTTTTGTAAAATTACAAAAACAAATTTCTGTTTGAAACAGTACACCCTTAATAATAGTGTTACATTATGTATTTACTGTTAAAAGTATGTGTATTTTCTGGCTAACATTACCATTTGATCCTACAGCAGCCTTCATTGGGTTTCATCTTTCTCTTCTGTTAAAAGTACGTGTATTTTCTGGCTAACATTACCATTTGATCGTACAGCAGCCTTCATTGGGTTTCATCGTTCTCTTCTGTTAAAAGTACGTGTATTTTCTGGCCAACATTACCATTTGATCATACAGCAGCCTTCATTGGGTTTCATCATTCTCTTCTGTTAAAAGTACGTGTATTTTCTGGCTAACATTACCATTTGATCCTACAGCAGCCTTCTTTGAATTTCATCGTTATCTTCTGTTAAAAGTGTTCTAGCTAACATTACCATTTGATCGTACAGCAGCCTTCATTGGGTTTCATCGTTCTCTTCTGTTAAAAGTACGTGTATTTTCTGGCTAACATTACCATTTGATCGTACAGCAGCCTTCTTTGAATTTCATCGTTATCTTCTGTTAAAAGTGTTCTAGCTAACATTACCATTTGATCGTACAGCAGCCTTCATTGGGTTTCATCGTTCTCTTCTGTTAAAAGTACGTGTATTTTCTGGCTAACATTACCATTTGATCCTACAGCAGCCTTCTTTGAATTTCATCGTTATCTTCTGTTAAAAGTGTTCTAGCTAACATTACCATTTGATCGTACAGCAGCCTTCATTGGGTTTCATCATTCTCTTCTGTTAAAAGTACGTGTATTTTCTGGCTAACATTACCATTTGATCGTACAGCAGCCTTCATTGGGTTTCATCGTTCTCTTCTGTTAAAAGTACGTGTATTTTCTGGCCAACATTACCATTTGATCGTACAGCAGCCTTCATTGGCTTTCATCGTTCTCTTCTGTTAAAAGTATGTGTATTTTCTGGCCAACATTACCATTTGATCGTACAGCAGCCTTCATTGACTTTCATCGTTCTCTTCTGTTAAAAGTACTTGTATTTTCTGGCTAACATTACCATTTGATCGTACAGCAGCCTTCATTGGCTTTCATCGTTCTCTTCTGTTAAAAGTACGTGTATTTTCTGGCTAACATTACCATTTCATAGTACAGCAGCCTTCATTGGCTTTCATCGTTCTCCTCTTCATTACCATCAGATTGATTTTTCTATATTCAGTTACCGAGTTAGTCATTTGAGTATGGAGGTGTGTATAATAAAATAACAGTGATTAGGCAAACCTTAAAAATATATTGTGTGCTGAAACCCACAGGACTGAAGAAATATTACATCAGTTGTTGTTGTTGTTGATGTTTTTTTGTAGCTTGTTTTCTTCCAGGATTTTTTTTCTCCTGTTTTTTCAGGCATTGAAAAATCATATTAATTAAAAAATACTTTTAAATCCATACGACAAAAATCTGAGCTTACAAAACTTAGTCTACAATTGCAATCATCCAATCAAATGGCAGGTTACTAGTAATACTACTAGTACTTGCTTAGTGAGTTAGACAATAATGAAAAATAATCCATGTATTTTGTTTAAACAATAAACCTTTGTGGAAATGCTGAATCATGTATTTACTGCATTTTCTATAGACTGCTGTCCATCTCATTGCGTCGGTTTATCGTATTGTCTGTATACTCATTAGTACATGATTGATTTTCCTTTCCTCTTGATTGACAATGATGACCGACACGTAGTTTGAATACTAGTTGTCAATATGTTGTCCTCATTGTGTATTGACTTGCACTGTTACTTAGTGAGGTGAGTATAATGAAATAATGTTACTGAGATTTGAACCTGTGGTGCCTACTTATTGTGTATCTTAACTCTATAATATAATGCACAAGGCTTGTTAACAGTTTCGCATTGTCCTGATCATTTCTCCACTTTTGATTTGTACATTACAACTACCTTTTTTGTACTTACCCAATGCAGGGATCTTTTTGCACTCGAGCTCAGTCAACTACCGTACACACATTGCAAAAATGAACAAGAAAGAAATGTTTTATTTAACGACGCACTCAACACATTTCATTTACGGTTATATGGCATCGGACATATGGTTAAGGACCATAGGGAGGAAACCCGCTGTTGCCACTTCATGGGCTACTCTTTTTGATTAGCAGCAAGGTATCTTTTATATGCACCATCTCATAGACAGGATAGCACATACCACGGCCTTTGATGTACCAGTCATGGTGTACTGGCTGGAAGGAGAAATAGCCATAGAAAGATTAATTCCATAAATACAACAGCAGTGGATGCTGCCATCTTTGTCACTTTGTCAGAAGTGGCTATATTTAGGATGACAATGTACATGGTCTCGTTTAATGAGGACTGGCTACCTACACGGCGGTCATACCATCATGGGTTACATGCAATTCAGAAATAAAATAATAGAGTGAGGTGTAGTCTTGATCAACTGGGGAACACACACACACTGGGCATCAGAAGGTTTAGTTTTCATGATACTACAGTGAAACCTCTCAAAACTGGACCCTCTTGTAACCGGAATTCCCTCAAAACCAGACCCTCTGTAAACTGGAATTCCCTCAAAACCGGACATCTTTCACAGTCCTTTTTTAAAAATCAGTAAAGAACTTCTCTAGACTGAATACCTCTTAATACCGAACACTTTACTTGGTCCCTAGGGTGTCCGTTTTAGAGGGGTTTCACTGTAGTAGATATCTTTCTTTTAAAATGGTGTTTGATTTTAAACTTAATGTTAAACAATTGTTTTACCACTGAGACGCTACACAACATCTGCTGTACATACTGAAATGATTGGCCTGCTCTTTTCTTTTACCATAGCACATCATCTTTTTTGCCAGAATGAAATGTATTTCCGTATTTCTTTGAAAGGTTTTTTTTCTCCAAACATTTTGAGATTTTCTTTTAAAGGCCCCTGACTGAAACCCTATGAACTCTTCAAGAGTCTACAGCAGTCTTGCAGATAGTCGAAGAATGTAAAAAAGAAATCTCAAGCAGTAAAGAAAACCATGTTATTTTGGGGAAGAAATAACGATGGGCGCTTGTAAAAGAAAATGGTGGGACAATTTACCACTGTTTTCAGTATCACTATATATAGTAGGTGTTGACTAGCTTATCGATGAAGAGCTTTATTTGACACAAAGTTTTATATTGTGAACCATTTTAAAAGTAACATATTTATTAAAGTGAAGCTTTATCCATCAATAAACAATATAATAAATTGGTGTTTGGGTATGTTTGAACCTATGGGTGTTTTTTACTGTCTTTCTTCTTTGAATTTTCAGTATTCTGTGTTTAAAAAATTTCAGTGTTAGTCAGTTTAAAAAAAAGTATGGGACATTTTTTTATGATTCATGTCATATATTATTTTAACAAACAAACTTGGCTACAGGGGTAAGAGCTTAATTGAAAAACTTAACCTTTCATCAAAGTAGGTGTGAGTAGTACTTAGTAAATGACAGCAGGTAATTGGTGTGCTAGGTAACTGCACTGAGCGAGACACCAGCAACACAAGCTGTGTGTTTATGAACACACCTGCTTTGAGCTGGTTCCAGTTAGTGTTTGCCAGTCTCTGTGTGTGTGGGTTTTTTGTCTGTGTTATAGCTGTATGATGTTGGAGAATATTCTATGACTGTCTACTCATGCCTGCCATGGTTTTGCTGTCCCATCCAATCATGCAATCTGTATGGACCATGCTAGGCAATATATTTTCTTTGCGAAGATTTCCCTATGTGAATAATGTAAGATTTATGTTTTTAAAGTTAGGAATGATGTTACTGAACTATTTTGGGGGGCATTGAATCTGTGGTAAAATATCTGGCATGAGTTCGACCTGTACCCCCTTTCAGTGTTTAGGGTTAGTCTTAGATATAGAGGGGTATGGGTCAAACTCTTTCCAAATACAGGGAAACTCCTCTAAACCGGACACCCTCAACACCAAGTAAAAAGTCCGGTTTTAAGAGGTATCCAGTTTAGAGAGGTTCTCTTCCGTACATATATTTAAAAAGGGACCGTGAAAAATGTCCAGTTTTGAGGGAATTCTGGTTTGCAGAGGGTCTGGTTTTGAGAGGTTTGATTGTATTCATCTGTTCACATAACCCCTTCCCAAACTATAAGTGCCAAACTAGGGTATGTCCCTTTAATTTCCTTAAACATCCATGTATATGCTATAATTTATGATAGATGATGATGATTAATTGAATTGAACCATATTTTGTCAGGTTTTAAGACTTGCACTCATTTAACAAATGATTGGTATTTATAGTCTGTCTAGCCTCCATGAACAATGTTTTTTGTAAATAATTTCAGTTTGTTTTGACGTAAGAGAAGAAGTAAAAGTGTTTTGGAAATTAAAAAAAAACCCCACTATTTGTGTGTGCAATTTAGAATGCTACCGGCTGAGAAATAAATAACTGATAGTACAAATACTATATTAAGAAAACGGCATGAGTTCAACCAGTATTCCCTTTCAATGCTTAAGGTGAGTTTTAGGGTTAGGATTAGTTTTTAGAGCCTTGATATAGAGGGGTATATGGGCAAACTGTTTCCAAGAAAATGGCACTGCCTGTGAGAAAGACTATAACTCACTCCCCTGAGGTTGGATTGTAGGATCAAACCACCCTGGTGGACACATTTTCTCATTTAGGGGGGAGGACGTAGCCCACTGGTAAAGCATTCACTTGATGCGCAGTCTGTCTGGGATCGATCCCCGTCTGTGGGCCCATTGGGCTATTTCTCACTCCAACCAGTGCACACCGACTGGCATATCAAAGGCCATGGTATGTGTTGTCCTGTCTATGCATATAAAAGATCCCTTGCTGCTAATCGAAAAGAGTAGCCCATGAAGTGGTGACAACAGGTTCCCTCTCTTTATCTGTGTTGTCCCTAACCATATGTCCGATGCCATATAACCATAAATAAAATGTGTTGAGTGTGTCGTTAAATAAAACATTTCCTTTCTTCCTTCATTCTCTGATTGTTTGTTTTTTCTCATACCAACCAGTGCACCACGATTAGTATATCAAAGGTCATAGAATGTGCTGTCCTCTGGAAAAGTTAATACATTTGTATAAGAGATCAGTTCCTGCTGATGAAAATATTTAACTGATTTCCATTAAAATAACATCCAATCATTATGATTAATAATTAAATGTGCTCTAGTGGTAGTGTTAAAGAAAATAAACTTTAACATTTTACCTAGCAGGGGAGGTAGGGAGAACAGTTATCTCCCCAGAAATACATGAAATTATGTTTTAAAAAACCCAACACTTTCTGTATAGCTAAAGAAGTCCTGCATTACTGTGAACCCAATTCGTCAATTTTTTTGCTTACCACCTCCTCATGTAGCTATTTGGAAGTTATCTGGAAATATCCAAAGACAAGATTCATGGAATTCTTTGAACAGTCATATTGCTTCCCGTTTATTTTTGGTCTGTTTTTATTTTTTATAAATAACTTATAACAAATGGAGAGGCTGGTTGGAGATCTTTCTGAACCTGCTATAAAAGTCACTGAGTTATACGTCCAAAAACAAATGCATACATTTTAACATGTACATAATGGACACCTCTTTAAGAAAAACCACATTTTCAATTAATTTTCATGTAGATTTACTGAGATTGTTGTTGACAGTTGATGTTAAAGGCATATTGTCATAGACCACTGACCTATTACATGGCCTAGCAAAGTATTACCTGAAAATATATATATTTGATTTTTCCCTAAATGTACTTTATTCAACCATATATGTAACCACCATACTCCACTTATTAATGATATTTTGTAAAAATAATTGAATTATGGCAATGGTCCATAATTCAAAAACTAAAATTGCTGAGAGGGTTGACATGGATTTCACTCCATCATGGTATAGTTAAAGTGATGCAATAACTAGATTTGGTCTGCAAAAATTAATGTAATTTTGATTTATTATCCATTTTTAGAGAAATAATGTCCTTAAATCTGTGACAGTATGTCTTTAATAGCAGGTGACTTGGTCCTATTTGACCATACAGGGCGGGACGTTGCCCACTGGTAAAGTGTTTGCCTGATGCACGGTCAGTCTAAGATCAATCCCCATCAGTGGGCCCATTGGGCTATTTCTCGTCCCAGCCAATGCATCACAACTGGTATATCAAAAGCCATGGTATGTGCTATCCTGTCTGTGGGATGGTGCATATAAAAGATCACATGCTACTAATGAAACAATGTAGCAGGTTTCATCTCTAACACTATATGTCAAAATTACCAAATGTTTGACATCCAATTAATCACATTCATGCTTAATAAATCAATGTGCTCTAGTGGTGTCATTAAAAATAAAGAACTTTAACTTTATTTGACTACCAGGGGTATATATACATTTAAGAAAAATTCAGACAGATTCACCAAATATACATAAAAAATAACAGATTCATTAAACATGCATAGAAATATCAACAGATTCACCAAACATACAAGCAAATTTCAGCAGATTCATCAAATATATATATTTTTTAATTCAGCTGATTTTTTAAAAAACATGCACAAATTTCAACAGATTCGCCTTACAAACACATTATTTTAACACATTTATTAAACATGAAAATTTCTACAAATTCAGCAAAGATACATGTTTCCCCATCACACGTCAACACCATATGGTGATTTCTGTGTTGGCCTTTATCTTATCTAAAACTGCATGGACTCCACCTATAATTTTGATAAATATTTAAAAACCTTTCATTTGTTATTATTCTCCCCCACTCTGTGATAAACATCTTGCCTAATGGTCTTTTTGATAAAAGAGCAATGCTGATGTGTTACCACTTGTTAGCAGGGATGTACGTTTGTGAGGCTTGATAAGTTTGCCAACACTAGCGCCAGTGTGTACCACTTGTTTACAAGCAGCTGTCAGGCAGCCGTGAATCACTACATCTAAACATATTCAGGTGATCAGAGATCTTACATCACACCTCCCCGTGCCATTCCGCTTCACCAACTCGTCCCATAACTCAATAAGGCTTCCAGCTAATTTGGTTTAGTTTTTCTGGAAGACTTTTTCAGTGTAAACTCTTATTCAGGCCAGTATTGCAGCTACTTCAATCTTACGGTTAAGTGAGTTGATTTGCTGTATTGTATAATACAATGATTTGAAGAAAGATTATTCATGGATGATTTCTCTTGTGTAAACCATTTTTCAGACCAGTATTGCAACTATGTCACAGTCTAAGGTTAAGTTAGCTGATTTGCTGAACTGTATAATACAATGTTTGGAAGGAAGAAAGATTATTTGTGGATGATTTCTCTGCATATCATTGTTCGTTCTGATACTATAACTAACCAACAGGATATGGTTAAGTTAATTGGTCTACAGTACAGTATAATTTATGCATTGTTTTGAAGAAAGTTTTTTTGTGGGGTTTTTTGTGGAAGAATTTGGGTTTTTTGGTGTTATTTGTTCTAATATTAATTGTGGAAGATTTGTTTTGTCTGCACACCGTTGTTCGTTCAGTAACCAGCCAACAAGCTAAGGTTAAATGAGTTGATCTAGAGGGCAGTATAATGCAATGTTTTGAAGAAAGTTTATTTGTGAAAGTTTTTCTTACTGTTGTTCACTCTGATACTATGTGCTGAACCATGCAGTATAATGATGCAACATTGTGATGACATATTTCAAGATCAAAAGGCATGAAATGTGTGTTTTAAGTTAGAAGTGGATTTTTTCTTTGAATTATTGACTGACATGTCTTATTTTGAAGATTGTCTGTGTGTTGATATTCACTCTAATACTATAACTGACCAACAGTTATAGTGGTGTTAACTCTTGTACACTACTGAAATGCTCTGAAGGAAGGAAGATGTTTGATTTCAAACGTCAAACTGATATAAAAGTGTGTAACCTAGGAAACATGTGGGAATTGTGTTTCAATATTTCACTAGTATTTGTCGTAAGTGAAGACAGATTCAGTGTTTAAGAGGATATTGATAAATGGTGATAACGGAAGACATGTCTGCAGGACAGTAGTATAGTGTGAGACATCCACAGGAGTAGTGTGATATAACATTCGGGGTAAGTATCAACACATTAATATTCAGTGTTAAACAGACTGTCAGTTTTTCATGTTGGGCTGTCGTTAAACATTCATTGTAAACTGATGACAACTCTTTTCTGTATTGTGATTGGTTAATTACATTCTTTTTCTGGGATCAAATGAAAACAATACCCTGAAAGCTAATGACATTAGCAGTTGGAACAGGCCAATTTGACGTTTCAAGGGTCTACTGTTACATTGTAGCCAGATATTGTTTTAAGAAATACCAAATATATAGTTAGTTCCAAAGAAAAACGATTCAGTTTACAATGAACATAACCATATGGAGTTTTTAAATTTGCAGGTGTTATTGTCTATTTGATGCCTGCAAATGTTTCATTTTTAACCTTAAATGGTGTCCTTCGGTCAAAAATGACATTTGCGGGATCAAATATACAATAACACCGGCAAATTTAAAAACTCCACATGGTTATCTTTTAATTCATTAAAGAGACTATTTGAGTTTGCTGCTATTGTAAATACAATGCTTATTGTAGTTATTAAAAAGACTATACCAGTCATTTTGTTTTAAAATTTTACACTTCCTCGGGGAAATGAAATAACAAAGTGCAATGAGACTCAAAGCAGACTAACACCAGATTGTTGTTAAAGGGACAGTCCTAAGTTTACAACCATTGTAAAATGTTTCAGACCAATAGAGCCTTTTCAATGACGTTATATACAAATTTGATACATTTTCTTATTTAAAATATCAGTGTCTGTATTTACAATGTGTTTGTTGTTGTCCTAATGCTTGTAGTAGTCCAAACCAGATTTTACCTCTCAATAATTTCGTATATACAAAAAAATATATATCATGAATTAAAGTAAAAACTGAGTGCTACAAATATCAGTATACAACCGCAAACACATTCGATATACAGACACTGGTATTCTAAACAAGACAATGTATTTAGTATGAAATAGTAGTCGCCAACAAGGCTCTGTTATCGCAAACATCTTACAATTACTGCAAACTCAGGACAGTCCCTTTAAGAATACCAATATCTGTATATTCAATGTGTTTCTTTTGTAGTAATCTAAACCAGATTTTATCTCTTGTTAATTCCTTATGTATGAAAAAATATATATATATTGGGGGGGGGGGGGGGGGGGGAGAGACATTTTTGCTACCATACATTAGGATGATCAGAAACATACTGGATATGGAGACACTGATATTCTAAATGAAAATATTTATTTGTAGTGTAATTTTAGTCGTTAAAAGGGCCTTAATTATTAGTTGGAAATTTTTTATAATGGCAGGGTGGGATGTAGTCCTGTAGTAAAGCACTCGCCTGATGCACGGTCAGTTTAGGATTGATTCCCATCAATGTGTCCATTGGGTTATTTCTCGTTCCAGCCAATGTTTATTAAAGGCAGTTGTATGTGCTATCCTGTCTGTGGGATGGTACATATGGAAACATGTAGTGGGTTTCCTCTCTAAGACTATTATCTCATAATTACCAAATGTTTGACATCCAGTAACCGATGAGTAATATGTGCTCTAGTGGTGTCATTAAACAAAAAAATGTTAACCTTTTTAAAATGGCAGCACACTTGGGGCAGTCCCTTTAACGTAACTGATTTAAACTGATTCAGTAACTGATTTAAACTGATTCAGTAACTGATTTAAACTGATTCAGTAACTGATTCAAACTGATTCAGTCATGGGACACTAGGTTGAACTGGGCAAACCAAAGTCCATAGAAAATAACTGATCCTGTAAGTACTCTTTATCACAGAGCTGTCTATTTTAAAGGTTGACCTAAGGTTGATATATGTTATAAACATTTCATGTGCATGTCATAATTCTAAATAATTATAATTTCCTGGTTTTTTGGCAACATCCTGATAATAAATACATTATGATGCATGCTGTTTAAATGTTTTGAGACTCATTTGAGAATTGTATCTCTCAATCTCACTTTGGGGAAATAAAAACTGTCCATCAATATCTACGTTCATACAATTTCTACATGGTAGATTTAACACAACGCTAACATACTCATGAATGTATAAATCGATACCTGTGATGTCACACAAGTGTAGATCATGTTTTAAGAATCAACACATGTGAAACAATGCAGTTTGGTACCTGTGATGTCACACTATTGTTCTAGGTGTAGATTATTTTTTTCTGTGAAACAATGCAATTTGAACTTCTTGTACATTCAGGTCAAGGATTCAAACACCCAACTGACAGAGCTTGTATATTACACACAAATACAATTCTTTAGCCTATGAGGCCGAACATCTGCATCATCGAATAAAAATGTAATTTAAGGCTTATAAACCTGATACTAGTGATAAAAATGTATTTTGGCGGAACACAGTGAAGATTGTTGGAAACTAAATCGGAATCAGAGATTACACATTTAGCATGTGCATCATGCTTAATGCCAGCAATCCACTGCTGAGGATTTACTGACTGGTTAGATTCAAAAGGATCCTATCATTTGTGGTTATTAATTAGTAAATATTATTTGCATTTTAACCAATATTTTTATTAGGAAAGATAAAATATAAGTTTATTTAGCAGTTATGTGATTTTTTAAAATGAATAATGGATTAATTTGGAGAATGCACCTCAGTGTGTAGATTTGTAAAAAATCATTCACTTGCCCTTATGGGGCTCATAAATTATTTTTCATGAATCTACACCACCTAAAAATACTCTCACTATGTAATCTCCATATAAGAAAGAAAGAAAGAAATGTTTTATTTAACGACGCACTCAACACATTTTATTTATGGTTATATGGTGTCAGACATATGGTTAAGGACCACACAGATTTTGAGAGGAAACCCGCTGTCGCCACTACATGGGCTACTCTTCCGATTAGCAGCAAGGGATCTTTTATTTGCGCTTCCCACAGGCAGGATAGCACAAACCATGGCCTTTGTTGAACCAGTTATGGATCACTGGTCGGTGCAAGTGGTTTACACCTACCCATTGAGCCTTGCGGAGCACTCACTCAGGGTTTGGAGTTGGTATCTGGATTAAAAATCCCATTCCTCGACTGGGATCCGAACCCAGTACCTACCAGCCTGTAGACCGATGGCCTGCCACGACGCCACCGAGGCCGGTCCATATAAGAATACACCTGGTTTTTCTTATGTGATATTGGCCTCGGTGGCATCATAGTTAAGCCATTGGACATAAGGCTGGTATAGGTATAGGGTTCATAGCCCGGTACCGGCTCCCTCCCAGAGCTAGTTTTAACGTCTCAGTGGGTAGGTGTAAGGCCACTATACCCTCTTCTCTTTCACCAACCACTAACAATTAACAACTAACCCACTGTCCTGGTCAGACAGCCCAGATAGTTCAGTCAGAGTTTCTGCCAGAGGGTAAAATGGGTATGGCGCCATACCCAAATTTGTATTTTTTTAAGTTAACATTTTAACAAAATTAATGACTCTTATCATTATTGTATGATTTTCTTAAGCCTAACCCTAAATGTAACCCATTTTCTTTGTGGTGGAGGCCCCCTATAGCCCGTTGACTGTGGTTGCATTCAATTCCATAGGGCCATACCCAAAAATTTCTTTCTGGCAGAAACACTGTCAGTGGATAGGTGTAAGGCCACTACACCCTCTTCTCTTTCAATAACCATTAACAATTAACAACTAACCCACTGTCCTGGACAGACAGCCCAGATAGCTGAGGTGTGTGCCCAGGACAGTGTGCTTTAACCTTAATTGGATAAAAGCACAAAAATAAGTTGAAATGAAATGAAATATGATACCTTGATAGATAAGCATGCAAATAAGTTGCAATATAAAATCTCATGTGATTCATTATTAGTGGTAGTAGACTGACCAGATGAAAAAAACCCCACATTTGTTGTATCTCAGTTTCATATAATCTTTTTTCAATATCAAAACTTTTAATAATAAGCCAACCATCTACCAAAATGCTTGGTTATGATAAACTGTTTGTGTCTCACCTTTTCCCAGTTGGATGATGAAATACTAGCGTTACCTTTTCACTGGTGCTGATGATGTTGGCTTTTGTAGCAAGATACAGAACCAGATGTAGATTCAGTGAGTGGCGGAGTCTTGGTGTATGCAAATGTATAATGAACGTATATACAAATGTAATCAGTATTTATTTTTTTGTAGGCATGTAACATCTTGGTTTGCTAGGTATTTCTTGAGACAGTTGTCATATATATAATGCATGTTAGTGTTCTGTTGTAGGTGATATTTTCTAAAGTTCCACCCCATCCCTTATAAAATATCTTGTATCAGTCCCTGTTATAGAGTGATTATTGGTGCGTACTTGTGATCGATCATGAGTGTCTTGACTTCCTAAACACATTACAAGTTTTACTTTTCCATTGGCAGTGATTTGGCTTTCAATTGCATGTGTGTATCTTCATTGTAATGCGTGATTTATATTTTTAAACAAAATTAATTTCAGGCCTTGCCATATAAGGGGAGCTATCAGTCTGGCTGCCCATCACTCCCCCCCCTCCCGCCCCGGAATCGACAACTGGCGATGTCAGAGGCTGAATCCGGGGTGGGCGTGCCTGAACCCTCGTGGATAGGGGCACGTAAATATAGTTACCCATACCACCCATCACTCCCCCGAGACTAGTTCAAGGAGAGTAGTTGTTAGTTCCCATTAGCTTGTGAATTTGTAGAGTTCCAGTATGGTAATGTCTTCAATGGCTCCACATTGTCTAAGCTGGGGGAGCAATTAATCACTTCTCTCAGTTGTTTTCAAAGCAGTGTCTGTAATATTAAGATTTAAAACAAATATAATTATCTGTCATTAGTTTTACATTACATCATGAATTACCCCAGTTTTGTTAACATTATAACGAAAATCAGTTAAACTTTTGGGGCACCTTCAATTATAACTTTAGCTCCATGTCTCATAGACAAGGAACCCTGAGTCATAGTTGCACCTGTGAATCTTCGTCTTAACACTTGTTAGAAAACAAAACTAGATTAATAGAGAATTTTACATCACAAAGTCATATAGAAAGAGAGAGAAAGAGAAAAAGTGAGAATGAAAAAAGTGTGTTTTAACTCATTTTAAAATTAATTTGGCTTAATCCAACCAGATCGTGGTCGGCAAAATAATTAATTCCACAGAATTCTTGTTTGTAACATGTCCTAACTGTTTCACAGAAAGCTTTCAATGGCTGTGTATTTTATCTATGTTAGCTAAGTGTTTCAAATAGTGTACATCTACTCTGTTTGGATTGGCGGGTGGGACGTAGCACAGTGGTAAAGCATTCACTGGATGCACGGTCGGTCTGGGATCGATCCCCGTCGGTGGGCCCATTGGGCTATTTCTCGCTCCAGCCAGTGCACCACGACTGGTACATCAAAGGCAGTGGTATATGCTATCCTGTCTATGGGATGGTGCATATAAAAGATCCCTTGCTGCTAATCGAAAAGAGTAGCGTCATTAAATAAAACATTTCCCTCTTTCATCTATGTTAGCGAAGTGTTTCAAAGAGTGTACATGTACTTTGTTTGCATTGTAGTGGATACACACTTGTGTTTGAGGAAGCAGTTTGAAGGAAGGAAATGTTTTATTTAACGACACACTCAACACATTTTTATTTACGGTTATATGGTGTCAGACATATGGTTACGGACCACACAGATATTGAGAAAGGAAACCCGCTTTCGCCACTTCATAGGCTACTCTTTTCAGTTAGCAGCAAGGGATCTTTTATATGCACCATCCCACAGACAGGATAGTACAAACCACAACCTTTGTTACACCAGTCGTGGTGTACTGTCTGGAATGAGAAATAGTAATTCCACAGAATTCTTGTTTTTAACCTAACTGTTTCACAGAAAGCTGTCAGTGGCTGTGTATTTTATCTATGTTAGCGAAGTGTTTTAAAGAGTGTACATGTACTCTGTTTGCATTGTAGTGGATGCACACTTGTGTTTGAGGAAGCAGTTTGATTTCTAAGGCGAACACTCCCTGCATTAAATGATGTGTGTGCTGGTTTTGTGCTGCTGATCAATAGTGGACTGACTAAAGATTTTTTTTAATGGGTCTGGCACAGTCAGTTGATAAAATAATGTCATTAGATCTCCAGTTAATACCCACACATGGAAACAGGCCATAATAATAACATCTTTTGGAAATATTTTTACTTGGATGGTTTATGGCAAAATTTTACATTTGGAGTTACTTGTGTTAACCTTTTTTGAATGAGCTGACTGTACAGGTATGTTATTTTATTCTGTAGATAAATTTAATGATTAATTTTATTATATATTATTCTTTGAAATATCTGAAAATGTCAGTGAAAGACACTAGTTAAAAATAATATTCAAACGGTGTCATTGCCCTAGTAGAAAGTACCGGGGTACTATTTTTACTGAAGTGACATCACTTAAAAGGATGTCATACATCGGCTAATTAGTTTACACTAATTGTTCAAGGGACTTTTTGTCTTCTTTTTTTTTTGAGAATGAAGGAAAAATGATGGAAGTAAAATAATAAAGAGAAAATTTAATGTTTTTCTATATTTTCTATATTTATTTATTTGATTTATTAAGGTGTTTTTTTTTTGGGGGGGGGGTGGGTTTGTTTTGGGGGACCTCAAGTGTGATTTGTCTCATTGAGGGATATCAAATTTCTATTTGGTCAAAATGGAATTCTAACATTACAGCATTTTACAGTTATTCAAAAAACCTTTTTATTATTAATGGGTTTTTTATTATTATTATTACAGTATGCATGTATATGTTTTAATGATCATGCTTATTAGTATGACATATTAAATTTATGAGGCTGATTTGAAATTTTCCATCCAGTAAATTTTCTGTGGTAATGTATCAATTTGTACGGTACATATTTTGGAGAAAATGGATCTTCAGTAGTAAAAATTAAATTTATTTTCTAAAAATCTAATATGGAGTTTTAAAAGTAGTTGTTCACATCCACTGCACTCTCTGGACTGGACTGTTTTCTTTCATTCTAAATATTAAACTGTTTTTATTCATTCTAATTTATTAAACTGTTTTCAATCATTGTAAATGTTAAACTGTTTTCATTCATTCAGCATCCCAATTTATATTCCTGATTTGGGAAAATAAAGTTTATACAGCAGTTTTATTTAGCATCTCATACATTTGTGTCTAATCATGACTATTAGTGTTAATGATCTCACTTCGTGTTAACCAGTGGGTTTTTTTTATGGGAAATCTATGTACGTCGCACTAAAATAGTGAATAGGAAATCTATGTACATCACATTGATTTCATCATGTAACGAGCAGATACATTAGTCTGTTTTTGTTCTGTGAGGATATCAGGAAGTTGCTGCACCCTGCACTGAAGAAGATAGAAAATAAATGACAACAGTAAAAGAAAAGGAAAGGAATGTTTGTTCAATGACTCCAGGGCCCGTCCCATGCAGCAATCTTAGCACTAAGATCACCTTATGCACTTTATGTATCTTATCGTTAAGGGGCCATCCATAATTTTCAACATTTTCATGAGTGTACAAACCGTACACTTTTGACCCCCCTCTGCCCCCCCTAAAAGTGTACATCCCCAAATGAAAAATGTTGATCGACATTTTTCATTTTCAAAAAAAGTGTACGCTGGCCTCTTAACCCCCTCCCCCCGCATACGGTTTGTATGCTCATGAAAATGTTGAAAATTATGGACGGCCCCTAAGATTGCTTTGTGGAACAGGGCCCTGGTCTCATTTCATCTCTATTTGGTGTCTAAAATATGGTTAATTTGATATTTGGTTGATAGAAAGAGGAAACTGGCTGCTGCTACATAAGTTATTCCTATTAGTAAAACAGAAAAGGATCTTTTATAAGCACTTTCCTATAGGCAGTGCTTTACGATACCACTTCCTCACAATAGTCAAATTGGTCCATGTGAAAGAAGTCTTAAACTGAATCTTCTTCTTCTACTTCTCGTTCGGTTTCATATGCTCACTAAACCCTGAGATGTGCTGCATCAGTGAACTGGATCGTCAGTTGAATGAATCCACACTATTTGTAATTGTACTGTGAAAATCATTGGTATCTTCATTTTTATATTGTTATGGATGTTTAAACACCATTGGTGGTTTTATCTTCGTTCTCTTGTTCCAATGATCAAACATAATTCCCTTGATACAACAACATATTCCAGCTACTACTCTTTTTTCTTTATCTTTTTTTTGGTGTGGGGGTATGTTCAAGAGATATACTGCACATGTGTTACAGCCAGTCAATATTAATTTGCTTCCTCATAACTGATACATAAATATACTAAGTGAACAAAAAAGATATAAAAAACAACGAAGAATAAATTGTTACAGCCAGACAGTATTAATTTCATTCCTTGTAACTGATACATAAAATTTAATATACTATGTGGGCGGGGGGGGGGGGGGGGGGGGGGACCGGCGGGGACCGATGTGCCAAATAATAATAAAATGTACACTACAGATTATGCACAGGGTATTTTATTTACTTGTATTTCTTTTGTCATTCAGTATATATCAAGTGTACATCTAATGCTATGGCATATGCTGATTATGTCGTTCTGCCTATAGGAAAGGGCATATAAGAGATCCCTTGTTGTGCCCACATTGCATTACAGCAGCTTCCTCTAGTACTTGTTAATCTGCGTGTACATGTAGAAATCAAAGAAAGTAATCAATGGAGTCACATTGACTTTTCTCTCTCCATACCAAAGAGCTACTGATTACCGGTAAACAGTATATAGGAGAAATCAGATATGTATGCAGGATTTCCTCTGGAATATGCAAAGTGGCAGCATATCTTTGCAGAATCTTTAATAGGGGCTGGATGGGATTTTTTTTTAGTCCCCTACTGGTCCAACTGGTGGGGACTATAGGTTTCTTCTCCATCCTGTTCTGTGTGTCTTTGTTTCTGTCTGTCTGTCTATGTGACCCTCATAAAGTTTATTTCACAATTGAAATTTTGTGTATAACTTTATCATGTACTGTTACAGATAAAATTTGATTTTCATGGCGATTTACCTATTTTGGCAGAGTTATGGCTCTTGAACTGAGAAAAACAATTGAAAAAAAAAATCTAATTTTTTTTTCCATAATGCCTCGAGATATTGAGCTGAAATTTTGTATGTGGCTTTATTGTGTACTGTTAAAGATCAAGTTTGACTTTGATGGCAATTTACCCATTTCAACAGAGTTATGGCCTTTTAACTTAGGAGATACAAAGATTTGTTGGGCCCGAGGTAGGGAACATGTATTTAGCAGTACTCTCAGAATGCTTGTTTTTTTTTCAAATAGACCAAATATTATTGTTTAAATCCTCTGATTTGTGCATGTGTACTTTCTCATGGGTATTGATGTGCTGAAATATCTAAAGTTTGTTTTGTTTAACAACACTACCGTACTAGAGACCATTGATTTATTAATCACTGGCCATTGGGTGTCAAACATTTGGTAAGTTTGACATATAGTCTTGAAGAAGAAACCCGCTACATTTTTCCATTAGTAGCAAGGGATCTTGTGTATGCACCATCCCACAGACATGATAGCACATACCATCGCCTTTGATATACAAGTTGTGGTGCACTGGCTGGAACGAGAAATAGCCCAATGGGCCCACCGATGAAGATTGATCTAAGCGAGTGTCTTACCACTGGGCTACATCCCCCTACCCACCAACCCATCCCACCCCCTTGATGTGTCTAAAGAACACTGTCTTGTAGCTGTTGTATTTTCTATTGTTGGTCAATCCAGTTTTTTTGTAATGATGTGCAAATTGCCCTATACAGCATTATGAGGCTAAGCCAGAAAAGATTATTAAAAGCTTTGTCTTCCATATTGCTAATATTACAGACACTGGACTGGTTATATAGTACATAATTATGTAATATAACGTTAATAGGTTATGTTAGTCATTACAACTCATATAATCATACAAATAAATGCTGTATTGTACTTCTAACTCTGTGT
The DNA here is from genome assembly GCF_016097555.1 of Gigantopelta aegis. Classification (NCBI taxonomy): domain Eukaryota; kingdom Metazoa; phylum Mollusca; class Gastropoda; order Neomphalida; family Peltospiridae; genus Gigantopelta; species Gigantopelta aegis. Next base: position 19,527,314 of record NC_054704.1, read on the forward strand.
CACTAGGTAACAGTGTTCTGTATTACAACCATGTTAATTAAAAATGCAAAATATTAAATCAAAATATAACTCTGGTCACTACATGCTTTTATTTATGATGGTCATTATTTGGTGACTAAAGACAATACTAATGTAAATCACTATAATAAAAAAGCAAAATGAAGGAATTGCAAGGTAATGTATTAAAAAGTTAATTCATTATTGATATCTATATAATTTTTAAAATGTACAAATTTCTCAAAGATGGGTTGAATATTAGTACTGAGTGTGTCCGCCATTAACACTAACAAACTTTAAAAATATATATTGCCACCAGAAATATAAATGCTGTCAGGGTTTCTTGAATCATTACAATTTCTTTTTTAATTATTATATAAGTAATTTGTTTTTAGATACACATTTTATAAGACACACATATTCATACATTAATGCATGGTCCATCCAATTTTACAAATCAAAGTACTACATATTTAAATATTTCAATGTATGGTTAAAATACATGATAAATTTAATATACTCTAGTGCACACACATTATATATATATTATATTTATACAGTAAAACCTGTCTAAACCAAACACTCAACAAACCTGAATCCTGTCAAAATCAACCCCAACTTTTTAAAATTCTAAAACGGGACCCTATCTAAATTTAGGTTCCTGGTATATTCCAGTTTAAACCGGTTTCATTTATTTACACATACAACCCTCAAAAACTTGCACTTTTTCATATTACATGCATGTTACTCTTTGGCAAAAAATGTCACAGACAACTTTCTGACCATGTCTGGATGAGGGTTCTGGACACACTATCATTTTGCAGAGCCAGAAAGAATTCTCCAGATTTTTAGGTGCGAAAAGGTTCCTGTTGTAACGTGTTATTTTGTGTTCACTTGAGAACTGTATTTAATGTCAATTACCTGCAGCTGAGGCTGGGTTTGACTGTAATTACTGTGAGTTATGAGCTGCTGCAGTGTTTTGACAGGGCTAAATAGCAGGTGTTTAAACCTGTCTTATCTCAGCCAGGTGCTACATTCTGATTCTGTGTTTTACACTTATACACTTAGCTCATATAAAATGGTATTTATGGCTTCATGTTGCTATTTTGATAGTTACAGTCAAAATTAATGTAATAAAAAAAAGTTTAATCGTGTCATTGCATATTATTAATATTTATGTTTGGCATTAATATAGGGTACTAAAAATTTAGAATCGAATATTTATTTTACAGTGGTTTACTAACTCCAACCAAAGATTGCAATATGATGTGTTTATCAAACTTATAAATTCTGTAATGTCATTAGATAAGACATGTACTTTGGTGGTTGATCGTCCTTTATGAGTGATGCTTATTTGGTAATGGTGGCATTGGGTTACGATGTCTGTTTTGTAATGATGTCTACCATTTATATTAGATATTGGTGGCCATTTGCTAATGATGTTCATTTGGTATTTTTTATAATTCCTGGTAATGAAGCACATGTTGTAATACTGTCTATTCGTGGTGCCAAACAAATTCTTTAAATGTTAAAAAATAGAGTAGGTTGTAGAAAGGAAAAAAGGAAGATATGTTTTATTTAACGATGCAATCAGCACATTTTAATTACAGTTATATAGTGTCAAACATATGGTTCAGGACCACTCAAATAATGAGAGAGGAAACCTGCTGCACCACACAATTTAGGCTACTCTTTCTGGTTAACAGAAAGGGATCTTTTATATGCAGCATACCAGAAATAGGATAGTATGTACCACATACTTTGTTAAACAAGTTGTGGAACACTGGCTGGAATGAAAAATAGCCCAATGGGTCCACTGAAGGGGATCAATGCTAAACCAACTGTGCATGAGGCAAGTACATCACCGCTGGGCTATGTCCCACCCCTAGTTGGCTGGAGAAACCAACTGTGCATGAGGCAAGTACATCACCGCTGGGCTATGTCCCACCTCTAGTTGGCTGGAGAAACCAACTGTGCATGAGGCAAGTACATCACCGCTGGGCTGTGTCCCACCTCTAGTTGGCTGGAGAAACCAACTGTGCATGAGGCAAGTACATCACCGCTGGGCTATGTCCCACCTCTAGTTGGCTGGAGAAACCAACTGTGCATGAGGCAAGTACATCACCGCTGGGCTATGTCCCACCTCTAGTTGGCTGGAGAAACCAACTGTGCATGAGGCAAGTACATCACCGCTGGGCTATGTCCCACCCCTAGTTGGTTGGAGAAACCAACTGTGCATGAGGCAAGTACATCACCGCTGGGCTATGTCCCACCTCTAGTTGGCTGGAGAAACCAACTGTGCATGAGGCAAGTACATCACCGCTGGGCTGTGTCCCACCTCTAGTTGGCTGGAGAAACCAACTGTGCATGAGGCAAGTACATCACCGCTGGGCTGTGTCCCACCTCTAGTTGGCTGGAGAAACCAACTGTGCATGAGGCAAGTACATCACCGCTGGGCTATGTCCCACCTCTAGTTGGCTGGAGAAACCAACTGTGCATGAGGCAATTACATCACCGCTGGGCTATGTCCCACCTCTAGTTGGCTGGAGAAACCAACTGTGCATGAGGCAAGTACAACACCGCTGGGCTATGTCCCACCCCTAGTTGGTTGGAGAAACATTTTATATTGAGAAATTATTTTATATGGTAAACTGATCACCTACCAAAGTAATTGATCCATATTATATTCTTGGTACATTCCTTTTTTTTTTTTTTTAGGTTTGACAGGTTAAAATTAGGGTTGGTCAGGTAACCAAAAATAATTGGGGGCATTAATTTTTTTTTTAAAGAACCTTTTTAGTTAAAAAGTTCCTTTTTCTGTAGCAGGGAAACACTGAATATTACTGTGCTCTGATATTTATTATTATTTAGTGGGGTTTTTCTAGGTATACAGCCCTAATTTGGTACTGATGCCTGTTAGGCCTAAAAATAAATTGTGTGTTTCTGGGAAGCTAACCCTATCTAGAAAAAAAGCCCAGAAACATTTGTTTCTCCATATTTTTTTTATTTTTTTTTCATCAGTTTTTTAATTAATATATACATGAAAAGAATGCATATATAATATTCTATCTAGATCTTATATTTGCTGCTATGACATTGTTTACATATGACTTTCATCATGTTCACACATCCACTCATCAAATAACCATGCACTTGCATACTAGTAATTATTTTATCTTTCATGTTTTGCAAAGTATACAAAAAAGTAATTACAGTTGAGGATGTTATTGATTTTAATTATTTCAATATTTTCATAAACATCTGATAAGACCTTCTAATTGGAAATCCAGCTGTTAATACAATATATTACCTTTCACTAATGATTTTTCTTTATTGACTTTGTTTGGTGGGGTTTTTTTTCTATCAATATTCTGTTTCCTTGACCGTCATATACTTAGGAAATGTCTTTGATTTTGTGGTAAACAAAGGCATAAAAATCATCTTCAACTATTTTTCCGAAGAAAATAATTAACAGAATTGATCTTGCTTACGAGTAAAACATGACTTGTGGATTACTGGTGAATCTGTAGTAGCAGGTAAGGCATTATTTGATGTATGGTAATTGGTAAGCTGTGGTTAATGTTAGGTGGATAATTAAACCAGACTAAAGTTAAAGTTTGTTTTCATTAACGACACCACTAGAGCACATTGATTTATTAATCATCGGCTATTGGATGTGATTTTGACACTGTCATAGAGAGGAAACCTGCTATATTTTTCCATTAGCAGCAAGGGATCTTTTATGTGCATTTTCCCACAGAAATCCTTTGATATACCAGTTGTGGGGCATTAGTTGGGACAGAAAGAAAAAACAGCCTAATCACTTCCGGGAAGCCCTCTACTAATTACGGTAGATGCCACCAGACAAGGTAGTAATGTGCCTTTATCTGTAGACTTTGTTCATTATTAGTGTTATTGAACTCACTGTGCTAGCACAACAGCTATGCTCTAACCTCCACTGCAGAATTATCTCCCCGTACCAGATATATTTCCATAACCGCTTTTTTTGCAGACCATCGTTCTCAATTCTGAATACACACTTGCAGGTTATATTTCTCTCTAGGAATATAAAGGGTTATAATAAATATGCCATTTGTAACTCATCGTGACTATCAAAACTATTATTTTCCTAAAAGTGAGCAGACTGAAAAAAAACAGAGAAAAAGACACGACTTTATGGGTTTTATGCAATAAATAATAGCCTATATATAAAGTTCAGTTATTACTTTTGCAAATAGAACTTGTTATCATTCTAGTTTATATATATACAGTGGACTCTGTCTAAACCGGCATCTCTCTAAACCAGCATTCTGTGTAAACCAGCACAGTTAATTTATTAGGAATAAAACTCTGTCTTAAACTGCATTTCCCCAGTAATTAGGACACCAAAGAAAGTGTTACGAAATAATTGCCTCTTTGAAGGCTTAATAAGTTAATAAAACAATGAACCACACATGTTGTAATGGGTGTAGGTATCAAAATAAATTGGATTATTATTTATATGTATTCATACTTGCATTGCATCATACCGATCTGTTTAAAACAGCAAAACTATAAATTCAGACCCCTGTTTCATGTGATTTTAATCAATAAAATAATGTTATTTATTCTGCTTATTGTTTTAAATGTGTTCTGGTTTGAACACATATTTTTATTACAGTCAAATGTTAAAATATCCCTCTTTCAAAAGTCAGGACCGAAATTGTGTCCCAGCCCACTTCTTATCTTGAGTTTGATTGGTTTCTTAGAAACACCAATATCTTTCAGGTTTATACCAATCAATAAAACAAGCATTGCTTAGACTTTTTTTTACAGATGTCTTACACATAGTCCAAACATTTGGTCAGTTTGACGTTTTATTTACGTTGGTATTTTCTAATCAATATATCACAAGAACCGTAACTCTGGACGAACTCTGTCTAAACCGGCTTAAATGTTAATAAACGTGTAATTTTCATCAAATTTGCAAAGTTATTAAATTAAAAAAGTATGTAATCTAAAAAATATCATATATTTTGATTACACTGGATATGCTACCTATTATATGAATTGCTATACGAAATAGTCATAACGGCCTTCAAACTTCAAAAACTTCATCTCTCAGACTCTCAAACTAAGGTTTTGGTCCCACCATAGACATTTAAAGTAGATGATAGTCACTTTTCGGACCCTTGTTTTGGCTTCATACACAATAAATAAAACATATCCAACGCTAATTTTTTTATATGATATACTTGACAAAAGGTACTTTTTATTTCTTTCATGTTAAAACTTAACTTAATATTTTGTGCAGAATTATGGAAAATTAAAAAATACCAACCTGTGAACAGCATTGTCTGCTTGTTATAGAATTTTGACAGGGGTCAAGGTTAGTAGACCAGTTTATATTTTAATGTGGCAAAGCATTGTAATAATATAGCTAATTTTCAATTTGAATGACGTCAGTATTTCAATGACTTCACTTTACATCTCCTTACAATAACACTAAATTAGGTACGGTACATGACGTTTCTGTTTTCAGAATGCTGGAAAAATTCCAATGTAAAATTGCTATTGAATATTTTTTATTTGAACATTATTAATGCACCTGGATGTGTTTGTAGAAAATCTTGTAATTAAAACAATTGTACCTTTTACGAAATATGGATTTCAAGTGAAATTGCGGTGAAATATGCTATATTTATTGTGTACGAAGCCAAAACAAAGGTGCAAAAAGTGACTGTCGTCAACCTTAGTAGATATTGCACTTTGAAAATTCGAAGTGCGTGGATTGATCAAACTATCATTGACAGTAGTATCTTATAGAAGATGAATTGTCAGGCAAGCCAAGTGTGCATGTCTCGGGTGGTCTTGGCTGTCAAGGATTCACATGTTAATTATAGCATAATAGATTGCTGACTAAGCGGAACGAAGACTGTGCGTTTGGTTGTCAGTGCCTGTACACTGTACATGGCAGAGGGACTAGTTACTTAATACATAATTACAGACAGTTACCACCAAACAGTATTAACATTTTATTTATTTATATTATATATATTTTTTTTTTTTGCAGACCCTTTCCACCATAATGACGCGGCGGACGGACGACTCTGAGATGCAGGGCTCGAACCAGATTCTCGTCAGTGATGACAATTTTGACAGCTCGCTGAACCTGCCTCGCTCGGAGAATGATGACGACGATGACGAAGATGATGAATCGGAACTAGACGACACCTATTCCGTGTCATGGGATAAGAAACTAGAA